>NW_019942860.1:162344-169718 GCF_002910315.2 Salvelinus sp. IW2-2015 | reverse complement strand
TCAGGTCGTCCATTCTTTTATTAGTAGAATCCACCAGTATTGTTCTTCAGGTCCTGGACCTCTCTGGTCAGGTCGTCCATTCTTTTATTAGTAGACTCCACCAGTATTTGGACACAAAACTTGAAGTTATTTTCTTGTTCTAACAATTGCTTGTAGAACTATTTTTGTTTGTTTTAAAAGATCCTTCACCTGTGATAGAGAGACACCCAGGGTCCTCAACGGTACTCCCACCGGCTTTGGTCTTTGTCATGGTAGCAATGTAGGCTACGCTGTTACTCCTCATAGTTCCAGACAGGGCAGGTCACAGGGGAGATGGAAACCGCAACAAACAGCAGGGATCTAGACAGCCGGAAGCCCCGGGTCAACAAGCAGCAGGGATCTAGACAGCCGGAAGGCCCGGGACAACAAGCAGCAGGGATCTAGACAGCCGGAAGCCCCTGGACAACAAGCAGCAGGGATCTAGACAGCCGGAAGCCCCTGGAAAATAAGCAGCAGGGATCTAGACAGCCGGAAGCCCCGGACAACAAACAGCAGGGATCTAGACAGCCAGAAGACCCGGCGTTCAACAAGCACACGGATCTAGACAGCGCGAAGCCCCGGACAACAGCCAGCAGGGATCTAGACACCTGAAGCCCCGGGTCATACAAATCAGCAGGGATTAGACAGCCAGAAGCCCTGACAATAAGCAGAAGGAGTCTAGACAAAGCCGGTAGCCCGGGTCAACAAGCAGGCAGGGATCTAGAACAGCCGAAGGCCCGACAACAAGAGCAGGGATCTAGAACAGTCGAAGCCCCGGACAACAAGCAGCAGGGATCTAGACAGTCGGAAAGCCCCGGAAAACAAGCAGCAGGGATCTAGACAGTCCGGAAGCCGGCGACAGACAAGCCAGCAGGGATCTAACAGCCAAGGAAGCCCCGGGGTCAAACAAGCAGCAGGGACTAGACAGCCGGAAGGGCCCCGGGTCAACAAGCAGCAGGGATCTAGACAGGCCGGAAGGACCGGTCAACAAGGCAGCCAGGAATCTAGACAGCCGGTAGCCCCGGGACAACAAGCAGCAGGGATCTAGACAGCCGGAAGCCCCGGGTCAACAAGCAGCAGGGATCTAGACAGCCGGAAGGCCCGGGTCAACAAGCAGCAGGGATCTAGACAGCCGGTAGCCCCGGGACAACAAGCAGCAGGGATCTAGACAGCCGGAAGCCCCGGGACAATCCGCAGTCCCAGCCATAAGTGTAATAAACTAAGAGCAGCTCTAGATGCACTACATGTTGGCTGAAAGTACACTACATGACCAACAGTATGTGGTCACCTGCTCATCAAACATCTCATTCTAAAATCATGGGCATTAATATGGAATTGGTCCCCCCTTTTTGCTGCTATAACAGCCTCCACTCTTCTGGGAAGTCTTTCCACTAGATGTTGGAACATTTCTGCAGGGACTTGCTTATAGAGACCCTTCCTCCCGTTTGTCCTGGACAGAGAGTTATAGTAGTTAGTGACGTTGTTCCTTTATCTCTCTCCTCCTGCAGGTATAGAGACCCCTCCTCCCGTTTGTCCTGGACAGAGAGTTATAGTAGTTAGTGACGTTGTTCCTTTATCTCTCTCCTCCTGCAGGTATAGAGACCCCTCCTCCCGTTTGTCCTGGACAGAGAGTTCCTTCCTGGCCTCCATAATGTCACAGAACCAATCAGAACAGAGCTCTGACATCCTCAGTCAGGATGTGTTCAACCAGCTGCTGGAGATGCTGGACCAGTGAGTCCACAACACAACATAACACAACACACACCACACCACACAGTTCTAAACCTAGTTAAATCAGTATTTGTCTGTTTTTCAGGTCTGCATTCCACTCGTCGCAGCCCATAGAGCTGAACTTCTCAGACAGCCCAGCAGACGGAGACGGACCAGCAGGGAACACCATCCAGATCAGCATGGACTGCATTAGCATGCACGAGGGACAGGAACCACTGTCTGTAAGTACATGTAACACTAAAGCACCCATGGACTCTACTATCTGACCAGCCTCTACCCGTGAGTACTGTACTGGGACATGGCTAAATAGGTACAGTACATTATAATATTACAATACTATAGATAGCCTACTGGGAAATGTCACAAATGTAAAATACAAATTATTTATTTATATTCTCACAAGAACACACCTGGAGGTGTAGAGGGTATTAGACCGAACTGGGGGGGGTAAGTCTCACAAGAACACACCTGGCGGTGTAGAGGGCAATAGACCGAACTGGGGGGGTAAGTCTCACAAGAACACACCTGGCGGTGTAGAGGGCAATAGACCGAACTGGGGGGGTAAGTCTCACAAAAACACACCTGGCGGTGTAGAGGGCAATAGACCGAACTGGGGGGGGTAAGTCTCACAAAAACACACCTGGCGGTGTAGAGGGCAATAGACCGAACTGGGGGGTAAGTCTCACAAAAACACACCTGGCGGTGTAGAGGGCAACAATGGAATTAGTAAATAGAATAGCAAGACCTTTTAGAGGCGGGTCTAGCACCAAACCCAGAGTTCTGATTATGCTCGGGATTGCTGGAGCGTTTGGTTATTTAAATTGTAGATCAGAATGTCAGTACATTAGGAGGCCAATGACAGACAGTCATCGATGCAGTTTGAAGATGGGAACAGCATCAATTCATGCAGCATTCAAGATGTCTACCTTTTGTAATGCAAGTGCATGAATAAGCTATTTTTTTCTCTCTCTGATATTTTGTAGATTCCATTTCTATGAATGGTAGGGAATAATATCTCCACCGAATCATCAGTTTTCATCTGAAGTGAAACCCACTCCTACCTTTATTGTACACCATACAGTCCCTGTTGTACCGTACACCGTGCAGTCACTAACGTACTGTACCGACTAGCTCAAATCGGTTTTATGTAAAAAAAAAAATAGAAATCGCTTTATTTTTTTATATTTTTTTTTTACATTGGATGCCATTGAACTCAGAGCTACAAAATGTTATATCATACACTGCATTTGAGGAACAATGGGGAAAATAATTTTGCTTTGAACGTTGATCAACTTGTAAACTCACTTTTGAGAAAATGTCCTTTTGAATATTTTGGTACTACTACTGGAAAACCCTTCTTTGTCTTCACCCAATCAGCATCGTTCACACCCTCTTATTAAAGCCTTAGCCCCACCCATCTCTTTAAGGGTCGATCCGAGCGGTCTGTACTAACAACAGCAGTCAGGCACCCCTGTAAACACCTTTTATTATACACAGATTCTAAATAGCTGTTGATAACAAATGTGTATGTGGTGGTTGTGACCCAGAGACTCATTTTATTTTGGGACTGTTCTCATGTCAGAAGATTTTGGATTGATTTTATTTGAAATGAAACTACTATTAATGTCAATTTGGAAGACTCTGATATTATGTTTTATATTGACCCAAATGATATGGACCCTGATTTAAACTTTCATTGTTAATTAGTTTATTTTTCATGGCAGATTCTTTATCCATAAATTGAAGTGGGCGGAGAACAAACTCCTCTTCACATTTGTTTAAGATTATTTCAATTTTAATCAGTAAGTGTTTTTGACAAATTGAAAATGTATCTCGATATGTAATATCCCTGTGTGTTTTTCAGTTTTTGTATTTGTTTCTTTTATAATTATATTTAAAAATAAATAGTAGTCAAGCTAACTTGCTAACTAGCTAGCTAGCTACTTCCAGACACAAATGAGAGAACAGCTCACTGAACATTACTCTCCCTAGCAGAGCTGGTTAGGCTGTTATGTTATCCAGAGCGTTGATGACTGCATCTGTGCTGTCAGATTGTCCGTTGGTAAATTCAGAGCGTTTCGCTCTCGACGCGTTCAGCGCACTGGACTACTTTGGTCGACGAGCAGGGTTAATTCGAACGTTCTGARGTCACAACAGTCAATCATCCAAGCTAACTGGCTAGCTACTTTCAGACACAAATGAGGGAACACCCCACTCTGACCATTTTACTCGCCCTAGGAGAGCTGGTTAGGCTGTTTTCATGTTATCCAGAGCGTTGGTGACAATTTAATTAGTTTTTTTTGCCGACGTTTACTGACACCGGCCATATTCAACGAGTGTTGAGCGTTCGTAAATTCCTCAGTTATTCTGCTCTCTGGTACACTCAGACAAGAGTGCTCTGAAATCGGAGTAGATGGCCAAACTGAATTTACGAACGCACCCGAAATGGTTACTTGCATAGTGGAGTATTTTGTTAAGACATGTAGCTAGCTAACTAGCTAAACAATGAACCATAATCACAACTCATGACGTTACTACCCTGTATGAATCTGCAGGTAGCTAACCAACCGTGTTCAATGTTAGCTAGCTAACATTAGGCTATAACTAGCCAAGCACATGGCTCTGAGATACGAAAGAATAAGATCATACACGTAACGTTAGCTAGTGAACCAGCCATCTGTTAGCTAGCTAACAGTCCACTTTAACTTGAAATTAAACCACTTTCTTACCCGTATACATCATAGGTGGACGAGGTATCCTGTCACGGATACCATGGTTGCCCTTAGTTTGAAGATGTAATCCGGAGACAGGTGTTTTCTACATCTCTTTAGCTATCCTACTCTAATTCCACTGATTTCAAAACTCGGCAGAAAGTGGAGAGCAACACTGATGCAGTTCTACTACACAATATTTTATTTTTTAAGAAGCCGCGTTCGACAGGATTACCTCGACATACTAACCAACTCAAATAGACAGAAGCGTGCTATATGGCAGACCCATCCGAACTCATCTCTCCGCATATCCAGCCCACTCATTATCTCAGCCAATCATGGCTAGCGGGAAGGTTGCTGACTTTTTCGGTAGCTAAACCAACTAGGCTCGTAATTTAGAAATGTTATTCGTATTTACAGATGGCATACAAGTTTGTTATTAAGCCACATGAAAGTGCACATGTTCCAGAATGCATTTCTGCCCCCCCCCAAAAAACACATCTTGATTTAAAAAAAAGTTTTTAAAGTGTACGTTCAAACGTCTCTCTTGTGAAGTAGTGACCCACGACATGCGTCTAGTTTCCTGAAACGGGTCACATACAGTCTCTGTTGTCCTGTACACCATACAGTCACTGGTGATTATTATCTTTTGAAAAGAGCCCTAGCAACACAGATTTGCTGTTTTGCCATAACGTCATACAATCGTACTGTACATGACCTATACTAGTGGAACATCTTTGACCTGGTAACCAAACACACAGGCCAGTCAGCTGTGACTTTTGACATCGGTTAGCCGGCATGCCCTCTACACTATTGTAGATGAGGTGAATTCTCCCCTGTTCCTCTCCCAATGGAGGAATGCTGTTGTCCAGCAGCAGAGCATGTGTGTAACTAAGTAATGCTGCTCCAACTTCACCATGTTTGCCTCAGGGGGGGCTGTTCTGCTCTCTCTCTCTCTGTTGTCCTCTGTCTCTCTGTCTCGTCTCTCTCTGTCCTCTGTCTCTCTCGCCTGTCCTGTCTCTGTCTCTGTCTCTCTCTCTCGTCTCTCTCTCGCTCTGTCTGTCTCTGTCTCAATTCCAATTCAATTGACTTTATTGACATGGCAAGTTATTATTACTTACATTGTCAAAGTATACATATCGAAAATTAAATAAAATATATTATACACAAAAATATATATATATTTATATATAAATAAATGGTGGGACTAACAGCAATAATAATAGTAGTAGGGACATGGATTACCATTAATAACAGCTACAACAACATATTAATCAGAACAACAATACATTAAAGCAACAGTAGTAGACCAGTGTCAACATGACTGAAGAAGAAGAAGTCTCTCTCTCTCTGTCTCTCTCTCGTGTCTCTCTCTCTCTGTCTCGTCTCTCTCTCTCTCTGTCTCTCTCTGTCTCTCTCTGTCTCTCTGTCTTTCTCTCTGGCTCTCTCTGTTCCTCTCTTTGTCTCTCCCTGTGTCTCTCTGTGTCTCTCTCTCTGTCTGTCTGTCTCTGTCTCTTTCTCTCTCTCTATCTAGTGATTAATACCGCGCCCCCACCTTCCGCTCCACCTCCACCCACCTTCCGCTCCACCTCCACCAAGGGAGGGGCGTGGTACATGGGCATGCAACGTCGTGTGGGGCTGAGCATGGCAGGGTGCCAATCACCATGCCTGCCGCCCAGCCTGCTGCCCAGCCTGCCGCACCAACCCCATTATTACCTAGTTAGACCCAGCCTCTATTGATGAAAGACCACGATGGGCAAGGCAAATACCTCCCTCCCTCCCCCAAAATCACCTCCCTCCCTCCCCCAAATCACCTCCCTCCTACAGAGGTGTCTCTCTCTATCTTCCGTGAGTCGTTAGAATGCCGTTCTGTTGAGGGCCCTGGAGGAATGGTTGTTTTGTGTAAGGTTTCATGTTTCATTTGAAATTCCTTTTCTTCTGGTAGGCTTTTTCCCCCCGTAGCTGCAGGGCAGCAATTTAACGCAGCACCTGCCTCCCTCAGAGGTCCCGTCTCTCTCTCTCTGTGTGTGTTACCTCTACCTGGGTGGGGAACAGGGGGAGGAGGAGAGAAAAGGCTCATGGGGGAGGGTAGAATAACATGAAGGAATGTGTCAGAAACAGTGGCATGAGAAAGGCTATATCCTACCCTAAACAGCTGATTGAACAGCCTGATAAAGCTGTGATCAGCTGAGTGTGGTCAGGCCAAGTAGTGACACAGAGCTGAGTGTGGTCAGGCCAAGTAGTGACACAGAGCTGAGTGTGGTCAGGCCAAGTAGTGACAGGTCTCTGCAAGAGACGGGACGAAGACTGACAGGTCTCTGCAAGAGACGGGACGAAGACTGACAGGTCTCTGCAAGGACGGGACGAAGACTGACAGGTCTCTGCAAGAGACGGGACGAAGACTGACAGGTCTCTGCAAGAGACGGGACGAAGACTGACAGGTCTCTGCAAGAGACGGAACGAAGACTGACAGGTCTCTGCAAGAGACGGGACGAAGACTGACAGGTCTCTGCAAGAGACGGGACGAAGACTGACAGGTCTCTGCAAGAGACGGGACGAAGACTGACAGGTCTCTGCAAGAGACGGACGAAGACTGACAGGTCTCTGCAAGAGACGGGACGAAGACTGACAGGTCTCTGCTAGAGACGGGACGAGGACTGAGAGGTCTCTGCAAGAGACGGGACGAGGACTGACAGGTCTCTGCAAGAGACGGGACGAGGACTGAGAGGTCTCTGCTAGAGACGGACGAAGACTGAGAGGTCTCTGCAAGAGACGGGACGAAGACTGACAGGTCTCTGCTAGAGACGGGCCGAGGACTGAGAGGTCTCTGCTAGAGACGGGACGAGGACTGAGAGGTCTCTGTTAGAGACGGGCCGAGGACTGAGAGGTCTCTGTTAGAGACGGACGAGGCAAT
>NW_019942860.1:150053-158618 GCF_002910315.2 Salvelinus sp. IW2-2015 | reverse complement strand
GACTGAGCAGGATGGTGATTCACAGCAGAGTAGATCTGTCAACATGCAGAGGAGTGGCTCTCATTGTGTGTTTGGAATCACCCGTCTATCCTCAGCACACCTCTCATGCGTTACATAGCCATGTTTTCTTTTGAATTCTTGGATCAACATATTGCTGTAACAATTTTCCTATAATAAGAATACAACTATTGGAATTTCAAGTTAACTATTAAAACTAATAATWGTCCCTTTTTTCAAGGTACGCCTGATTCTTTGGCCTTCTGTTTTCACGTCAAATCAAATCAAATGTATTTATAAAGCCCTTCTTACATCAGCTGATATCTCAAAGTGCTGTACAGATACCCAGCCTAAAACCCCAAACAGCAAGCAATGCAGGTGTAGAAGCACAGTGGAGGTGTAGAAGCACAAAACTCCCTAGAAAGGCAGGAACCTAGGAAGAAACCTAGAGAGGAACCAGGCTATGAGGGGTGGCCAGTCCTCTTCTGGCTGTGCATGGAATGTTTTTTGTTATCACATGAATGGAAGGGGAACAAGGTGATGTAACAGTCCAAGCTAGAGAATAGTTCCACTTCCTGCCGGACTCATTCCCAAAGCAGGACTCTCTGATGAACTCTACCATTCATCTCAGTTAGTTACACATGAATACCGTTCGCTGCCCTGGCATTTCAACTGATGTTGTGTCTTAGTGCGAATTCTCATTGTTCTGCTATGATCTCTTTTGAAAGGCTCTTTTCACTCACGTAACCCCGGTTTTCTGATATTATGAGTGAGATATCTCACACGTGGGAGATTCGCTAGAGTCACCTACTCTCGGAAGAACCTATAGTTGACCAGGGCCAAAGATAAGGTTAGGTACATTAACCTGAAAACTGTGTCACCTCTTCCACCTCCAAACAGCGTGGTCACAGTCTTTTGGGATGGGGTCTCCCAGGGCCCTCTGGGTCGTCGCTTCTACCAGGCAGCAGCAAGTCAGCCCCTTGATAGATGCAGTAAGCGTACTCTCTCGGGACAGAGCAGCCAGCGCCATGAACGGTAGACATCAGGAAATACTGGACAAGAAAAGGAAACTATGCAGCTCGCGTGTGTTAAGGGTCCAGCGTGGCGTGCGGCGATGTTTGCCTACCGCTCGACCACTGGGTGTACGCCGTCAGGAAAGTCCAGGTATCCAGTTGCAGAGGGAGGTGTTCAGACCCAGAGTCTAAGCTTGTTGATGACTTTAAGGGGATAATGAAGTTGGAACACCTGAGCTGTATCACAATTTGAACCACTAATCTCTGACATAGGTATTCCTAGCTTAATCTCAGTGGTGATGATGGGCGAGTGTGGAGACAGCAGTTGAGATGCGTCATCGTATGGATCTGTTGGGGCGGTATGCTAAATTGGTAGTGGTCTAGGTCTGGATGGTGGAGTTGAAATGTGAGCCATAACCAGCCTCTCAAAGCCGACTTCATGATTACAGATGTGAGTGCTACAGGGTGTAATCATTGTAGACATGAAGCCTTAGAGTTCTTAGGGAACAGAAATGATTTGGTTGTCAGCGTAAAACGTGTAGGGATTAACAGACTGGAACAAAGGAGACGTATGAAAAGTTACCGGAATATGCCTGCCTTCTGATTCTGCCACATGTTCACCGCCTTTTGGACTCTGGACAGTCCGACGACAAATCTAGGTTTGGCGGGATTTGCCAGGAAAAACCTACCTGACCCCAATGCCATAAGTACCAACTGGTTAAAAGTTTGGTAGAGGAATAAATAATGGTCTGGGCTGTTTTTCAATGATTCGGCCCCTTAGTTGCCAGTGAAGGAAATCTTAACGCCTACAGCATACAATAAAACATTCCAAACGATTTTGTGCTTCCCAACTTTTGTGCACAGTTTAGGGGAAGGACCTTTCCTGTTTCAGCATGACAATGCCCCTGGCACGAAATGAGGTTCCATACAGAAATGTTTGTTGAGATCGGTGTGGAAGAACTTGGACTGGCCTGCCACAGAGCCCTGACTTCGACCCATCGCAACAACCTTTGCGGATGAACTGGCAAAACGCCGACTGCGAGCCAGGCCCTTATCGGCCAACATCAGTGCCCGACATCACTAATGCTCGTGGCTGAATGGAAGCAAGTCCCTGCAGCAATGTTCCAACATCCTAGTGGAAAGACTTCCCAGAAGACTGGAGGCTATTATAGCAGGCAAAGGGGGGACCAACTCATATTAAGCCCATGATTTTTGAATTTTTAAAATTTTTTTTTATTTATTTACCGTTATTTACCAGGGAAGGTTGAACTTGAGAACACGTTCTTGCATTTGCAGCAACGACCTGGGGAATAGTTACAGGGAGAGGAGGGGGATGAATGCAGCCAATTGTAACAACTGAGATGTTCAACAAGCAGATGTCCACATACTTTTGATCATGTTGTATCTATCTCTCTCCATCTCTCTCTCTCTCTTTGAAAATTGATCTGCGGGCCTTCATCCCTGCATTAGAGCGCGAGAAGGTAAGGGGCACTAAGAAAGCCCCTATTGCCCCCATCTGTGAGAAACTGCCTTCTTGAACCAGATCTCATTTTGGTGGTCTCTGGTACATTCCAAAGCCTTGATTCCATTAGAAATACACAATGTAATGATTGACTAGTTTATCGAGATTACCTCCCAGAATGGACACATTTGATGCGGTATTGTGTGTAGAAAGATATGACTTTACAATTTAAATAACTGAACATATCGTCCAGGCCTATATGTTCAGGACTATTTTTTAGTTTTTAAGTTAAAAAGAAAACATGAAACCTTTTTTAACATTTATCCTGTTTTCTCATGAGATTACAGCAAGATATGAATTGCCACAGTTTTTTTTCTTCTTCAAATTATATAGTTTATTAAAACATAAAAATTAAGTAAATAGTCCACATTGTCGTGAAAAATAAATGAAAACTTTTGAGAATTTTTGGATGTAGTTACCAGGATGTAGTTACCAGGATGTAGTTACCAGGATGTAGTTACCAGGATGTAGTTACCTGGATGTAGTTACCTGGATGTAGTTACCAGGATGTAGTTACCAGGATGTTAGTTACCAGGATGAGTTACCAGGATGTAGTTACCAGGATGTAGTTACCTGGATGCTAGTTACCTGATGTAGTTACAGGAATGTAGTTAACCTGATGTAGTTCCTGATGAGTTACCAGGATTGTAGTTACCAGGATGTAGTTACCTGGATGTAGTTACCTGGATGTAGTTACCAGGAATGTAAGTACCAGGATGTAGTTACCAGGATGTAGTTTACCAGATGTAGTTACCCTTTCATTCAAGTGCTCGCCTAGCAGTCGGCTGTTGTTTAGCAGAGTTTTTGTTGTCAGGTGATGGTAGAGTTTGCAAAACAAATACCCACTGGATCGATGAAAATAATCATGCTATCATTCTGCCAGGTCAGGATAGGCTACTTTTTGTACAGTAGTTCACATTTTAATTGAGAAGGTTTTTGGGAAAGCCTTCCATCTACCAGAAGCCTGTTTTCGTTAGCATCCTCGCTAACAGGTGCACTGCACATATACAGACAGGGACTTTCTTGTTGCCTCTTCAGAAAGTTGCAGAAAATACGAATCACTGATYTATTCTTTTCATGTCTTATGACAAACATGAGCAAAGTAATACATTTTCAATACCTTTAGTTGATTCCCTAATAAGGTAAAAAAAAAGAAAAAAAAAAGTATATTGTTGAATTCCGTTTTAATTCCTGGATTCTGTGAGGGCCCTAATTATCATATGTGACCAACCACCTTGATTCCGGTCCTATGTAGCAAAATTAGAAATAGTATTTTTTATTTTTTACATTGAATAAAAGTAGAGACTCAGAGCTAGAAAATGACACTACAGTTGAGGAACAATAATTCTGCTTTGAAAGTTGATAAACTTGTAACCCCACTTTTGAGAGAAAGGGTGCCGTGAATGTTTTGCTGCGCCTACTGGAGAGCTCTTCTTTGTTTACACCCATTCAGCGTCGTTCACACCCTCTCTTAAGCCTTAGCCCCACCCATCTCTGTAACGATCGTCTAATTCCTCCTCCTCGGATGAGGAAGAGGAGTAAGGGTCGGACCAAAATGCAGTGGTGAAGGTAGACATAATGATTTATTAAACGAAACCGAAAACACGAAGAACGCTAGAGAATTACAAAAACAATAAACGACGTAGACAGACCTGGACTTGAGAACTTACATATAACGAAGAACGCACGAACAGGAACAGACTACATACACGAACGACGAAACGAAACAGTCCCGTGTGGTAGACATATACGGACACAGGAGACAACCACCCACAAACAAACAGTGAGAACACCCTACCTTAATATGGTTCTCAATCAGAGGAAARGTCAAACACCTGCCTCTAATTGAGAACCATATCAGGCAACACATTAACCCCAACATAGAAACACAAAACATAGACTACCCACCCAGCTCACGTCCTGACCAACTAAACAAAGTTAAACAAAGGAAAAATAAGGTCAGGAACGTGACAATCTCCTTAAAAGATTCAAGTGTGTGTGTGTGTGTGTGTGTGGACCTGCTAAAAAGAGTACGGTAGTTTAGTAAACAACCAAAGATTAAGATTAAAAGTGGTGAAAGTAGTAGTAGTAAAAATATACTTAATCTTGTCCTATATCCTAATCTGACATTGGTACAGGTCATATTGCTCTTCACATTACCGTCTCTGGTAAACGCACATTATATCAAATAAAATCGGTTTTATACAATAGCTGTCTGTGTTTCTCTTTTCGACTCCCTACCGTATTTTGCCATCATACTCTGCTTCCACCGGTCATTCCGCTGATTTCGAGACTCGGTCATCTTTTTCCGTGACAACAACACCGTTGATTTCCGTTTCTTCTTCGTTTGTCATCAGAAAACTCTACAATGTTTGGTTCAAATAAAAATGTTTTTACCTAAATCAGGGATTCCCTCATCGTCTGATTCATTTTCAGAGTTGGAGAGAGTTAGCGGTGGCACGATCGTCCTCCAGAAAGTTGTCCATCACACACTTTTTCACAATGATCTTTGTCAATAGCGCCTGTTAAATTCAGTTGTGAGCCGGAGCAACACTTTTTTTGCAGTTATATCTTTTTTTGCAGTTATATCAGTGATATCTTTCAAAAAATGACTATCTACACTGAGCAGCACATATTATAGACAGAAGTGTGGTACGTGGCAGACCAATCCAAACGTCTCTCTCTGCATGTCCAGCCCATCCATTATAATAGCCAATCATGGCTAGCGGGAAAGGTTTTTGACTTTTTCCGTGGCTAAACCAACCGGGCTTAATTTAACATTTTTTATTTATTTATATTTACAGATGGCAACAAGTTTATTATTAATGAAAGTTCCAGAAGGCATCTCTTACCAAAAACACTTTTTGATAACAAAAATGTAAAATGATTAAGTTCAAATGCCTCTCCTGTGAAGTAGTGACGTGGAAAAGAACGCTAGTTTCAGGAATTGTCACCGTATTTGGACCAGAATGACGCTGTCCCCATACTAATTGTTCCTGCAGGATGGACCAGATGACCGTCTGATCCACTACCTATTGTTCCTGCAGTGATGGACCCAGAATGACGCTGTCCCACCTGCTGATTGTTCCTGCAGTGATGGACCAGAATGACGCTGTCCCACTGCCTATTGTTCCTGCAGTGATGGACCAGAATGACGCTGTCCCACTCTATTGTTCCTGCAGTGATGGACCAGAATGGACGCTGTCCCACTACCTATGGTTCCTGCAGTGATGGACCAGAATGACGCTGTCCCACTACCTATTGTTTCTGCAGTGATGGACCAGAATGACGCTGTCCACACTGTTGTTCCTGCAGTGATGACCAGAATGACGCTGCCACTCTGATGTTCTGCAGTGATGGCCAGAATGACGCTGCACTACCTATTGTTCCTGCAGTGATGATCACAATCTTCCTAAAGTTTTCAAAATTTATCTGCGATAATTTCCTAAAAGCCTAGTTTATACAAATTTAGGGAGCCAAATGAAAGGCTCTGTCACCGATACGATTTGTAGGCTACACTGACTTACAAGACGACAGTCAGTCTTTTTGGTGTCACTGTCTGGCACATGTCCCGATACAGGAAAGGAAACCTAGGAAATGTTGGTTGACTAGGATGTTGAAACACAGACAAGAAGGCGTTTAGAATGTTGGTTGACTAGGATGTTGAACACAGACGATGCGTTAGATGTTGGTATGGAGCTGATGTCGAACACAGACAGCGTTTAGAATGTTGGTTGACTAGGATGTTGAAACACAGACAGCGTTTAGAATGTTGGTTGACTAGAGATGTTGAACAGCAGCGAGGATCGTGTCTAGCATGTTGACACAGCAGGTTTAGATGTTGTTGACTAGGATGTTGAACACAGACAGCGTTTAGATGTTGTTGACTAAGGATGTTGAACACGAGACAGCGTTTAGATGTTGGTTGACTAGGATGTTGAACACAGACAGCGTTTAGATGTTGGTTGACTAGGATGTCTGAAACACAGACAGCGTTTAGATGTTGTTGTGCTAGGATGTTGACACAGACAGCGTTCGAGTGTTGGTTGACTAGGATGTTGAACAGACAGCGTGTAAGACTTTGGCAGTAAATCTTGAATGCAACTCATAAGAAAGAACAACAGTATATTGATTTTAGCAGCTATGTTTACCATATATTCAGGTGGCCCATAACTGTTAAATTGTTGCCGTTGCCGCAAAAAATATGATGCACATTTCTAGGGAAACACTGGCGTCCATCTTATTTTTGATTTCCCTAATTATCAACAGATGAATTTCCAGTAATAAATGAATTTCCTGTATCAAGTAACGCAGCCCGCCCACTGCTAAAATGAGTAAGAAAACCGATTCTATGTAGTTGACTGAGCGTGACACCGACCCAATGCTAATAGCAGGTGACTGGGCAGAGGTGTTTGCGGTATGTAAAAGGATAGTCTCTCTCCACCGCCTGTTGTCTGTCTGGTCTGGTCTGTGTGGGAGGAAGCTCTCTCCCCTCTGCACCGTGCAGCACTCTGACACCCTAACACATGATACTGAACTAATCTAGCAGACTTAAAGGAAAAAAAAGGTCTCTTTAAAGGGACAAAACGAAGTAAGAGCCTCTTTTTGTCTTGAGTCTCACAAGGAGAGGAGTGTTATGACTGATTTTATATTGGGAGCTGTAGAGTAAGGCCTTCTTTTTCATAAGTACTCTGTAGCCTATAGCTAACTCATTTAGCCTGTGGCTAACTCATTTAGCCTGTGGCTAACTCATTTAGCCTGTGGCTAACTCATTTAGCCTGTGGCTAACTCATTTANGCTAACTCATTTAGCCTGTGGCTAACTCATTTAGCCTGTGGCTAACTCTCTGTTGTAAACAAACTGCTGTTTAGGTGTTGGATTTCATGCCTCGTTTACCTACTACAGTTTAGAAGTAACTCGAGTCTTAATCACTGATCTCCATCCTGTTGCCAAATAGTCAAGTGGGACACTTAAAAAAAAAAATATATATATATATATATATTGTATTTGATCAATTCTAATTTCTAAACGTTACTCCAATAACATATTTTGTCCTGCTGATAATAGTGTATTATAAAACATCCCCTTGAAGGCCGGTCCTCTTTCAGGGAGTCAACCACCCTTCACTGTGGCTCTGTGCTGTAATTTGTGAGGGTCAGGTTTAGGGCTCTACTCCCTTTTGTGTTGCTGTGTCACCTGAGGCAACACTTTAACCGTGTCACCTTATCCTCTCATTGACTAGGAGGGCTAATGTTAAAAGTCAATAGTTAGACTCGTGCCCATTCTTCACGTTTTTAGGACTGGTTACAGAGATMATGTGTATATTGGCTAACCAGACTCACCTCGGCGCGTGTGTGACTTGTAAAGTTACCTTTTGGCTTTTTAAAAGGCCCTCTCTTTCATTTTTGAACAAAACAACAGACCACAACATGGTTTGCTATGAGGGGTGTGGCTGGAGAAATGGAACCACTTTCAAATTCGTATGATGCAAGGATTGACAGTCAGGCGCTATGCAGGACAGGTGCCGTTACAGTTGATGAGAGCAGAGTGATATTTCACTCAGTCAACATGAGTATCACTGCACTATAGACTAATCATGTTTGTTTGGGAACTTTTCACTGATTGCCATTTGTTATTTTGTATTTTATTTTGTGTCGTTTCTCTTTGGTTATTTGAGCTGTTCTTGCCATAATATGGACTTGGTCTTTTAACAAATAGGGCTATCTTCTGTATACCACCCCTACCTTGTCACAACACAACTGATTGGCAAATAGTAAAAATAAAGAAAAACCCTGGAATGAGTAGGTGTGTCCAAACGTGTGTGTGTGTAAACTCAGTAAAAAAAGAAACATCCCTTTTTCAGGACCCTGTCTTTCAAAGATAATTCGTAAAAATTCAAATAACTTCACAGATCTTCATTGTAAAGGGTTTTAACACTGTTTCCCATGCTGTTGTTCAATGAACCGTGAACATGCACCTGTGGAACGGTCGTTAAGACACTAACAGCTTACAGACGGTAGGCAATTAAGGTCA
>NW_019942860.1:148333-149697 GCF_002910315.2 Salvelinus sp. IW2-2015 | reverse complement strand
AACCCACCGTCGCTGGACCAGACAGGACTGGCAATAAGTGCTCTTCACTGACGAGTTGCAGTTTTGTCTCACCAGGGGGTGATGATCGGATTCGCGTTTATCGTCAAAGGAATGAGCGTTACACCGAGGTTTTCAGAACCATAGAGTTCCCTAACCTCTCTTCAACGTTTTGCCAATGTTGTCTTAACATAATTCAAGTTGGTTCAACTAATTACCAGCTTCGAAAGAGGTCAGGGCTTGAATGAGATGAGGTCACCGTACTGCGGCAGGGAGACGAAGGCCATAACATCAGAATGGGGGCCATTTTTGTTTAACGTGTCCCTCTGCTCTACAGCCAGTGCTGGCTGACTTGTAAGTCTGCAGCCCAAGGAGCCTGGGCTGGAACGCAAGATTCTTGGGTATTGGCCAGCTGGGCTGTATCTACTAGACATTCTATTGGCTTGGCTCGGTTCTAATATTTGTGCCATGGGATATCGTAAAAGTCTACATTTCACTCACCGGCGGACTAGTTTGTCATAGCCTATCACTTCTCAGACTGGGTTATCTTAATTTCCATCCCTGACTGGGTGTATAGTGGTCAGGGAGTCCTGGTAGGTCTGTGGCCCCTGGACATGGGGTCTGGGCTGGCTGGGTGTCGCTACTGATTGTAGACAATCAGCGATAGATGACTCAAGGGCACAGAGTAGTAAGGGTTCTGCTCTGTTTAGTGACAGCTTTGAAAGAGTTTAACTTGGGGCCAGAGGGCAAGAGTTTCCCCTTCTTGTCCTGCAGGAATAGAATTTACCTCACCTCCACCCCACTTACCCTGCACTGTCATCAACCACCTTTCCTATAATACCTCCAGCCACTCAGGTTGCAGTGCTGTCTGCAATGTAGCCTAGCGCTTGCTAATGTTAACATGTAGCTAACTACAGATCTGATTACATACGAGCGTAATGGTACATTATTTTTTTTTGTTGCCTATGTCAAACGCTATGAAAGGTACTAATCATTTTTTAAATATTTTTTTAAATATTTTATTTAACTAAGCAAGTCAGTTAAGAACAAATTCTTATTTACAATGACGGCCTACCAAAAGGCCTCCTGCGGGGACGGGGCCTGGGATATACATTTAAAAAAAAATAGATATATATATAGGACAAAACACACAACACTACATAGAGAGGGACCTAAGACAACACTACATAGAGAGGGACCTAAGACAACACGACATAAAGAGGGACCTAAGACAACACTACATAGAGGGACCTAAGACAACACTACATAGAGGGACCTAAGACAACACTACATAAAGAGGGACCTAAGACAACACTACATAGAGGGACCTAAGACAACACTACATAAAGAGAGACCTAAGACAACAC
>NW_019942860.1:142549-142944 GCF_002910315.2 Salvelinus sp. IW2-2015 | reverse complement strand
CACTACATAAAGAGGGACCTAAGACAACACTACATAAAGAGGGACCTAAGACAACACTACATAAAGAGGGACCTAAGACAACACTACATAAAGAGAGACCTAAGACAACACTACATAGAGAGAGATGTAATAAGACAGACAGTAGTGGTATCTCTTCATGGGGGTCATGTAATAAGACAGACAGTAATGTAGTGGTATCTCTTCATGGGGGTCATGTAATAAGACAGACAGTAATGTAGTGGTATCTCTTCATGGGGGTCATGTAATAAGACAGACATTAATGTAGTGGATAATGTTATAATATAGCATTTCTGTGTATTTAGCCTATTCAATGTGCTGTTCATTTCTTGGTTTTATATTATTGGTTGTTGTTTAGCCTCTACAGGCTACACTTC
>NW_019942860.1:134010-141709 GCF_002910315.2 Salvelinus sp. IW2-2015 | reverse complement strand
GCCAATACATCAGACGTGTTGTTTAGCCTCTACAGGCTACACTTCCAGCCAATACATCAGACGTGTTGTTTAGCCTCTACAGGCTACACTTCCAGGTGACCGACAGCAGGTCAGTTCACCATTCAGAGCCTTTAAGGACATTAGAACGTAATACTCCATGTGGATATTCAAAGCTATATGTGTTGACACATTGTCCTGTAGAACAGAGCAGTGAGTTGTCAGAAAGCAGGTGGTATTAACTCTACTGGTTGTATTGATGTTGACGATTTATAAGAAGGGAATTTACTGAGTGAACTGTATATGTTTGACACTGTGTATCGCTGCAGAGCGTCTTTAGGGAGAGACACAAGGAGAACCAGAGAGCTTCTCCGGGAGATGGGTGTGGACTTACCACCCCAGGTATTGGACAGGTACCTCCTCAGAGCCCTCCTCCTCCCTACCCCCCCACCCCCTGGTATATATCTCCCTCCCATAGATTCCTATAGAGACTCTCTGCTTGTCCTGTCCTGTTGTCATCCATAGTCCTCGTAGCCACTCGTTCATTCAGACTGAGAACAGGGACCAGAAGGTGTAGATTCATCCTGGAGTCAGTGGAGCACACAGCAGCAGCACTGCTTAACCTCAGCGCCAACATGTTGTATCTGGAGACGGGGACGCCCACGTCGTACAGCGAGGTAAGGCCCAGGGAGGAGGCTCCTACTGGGGCATCAGGGACCTCTAACATCCCCTTGGCTCCATGGAGGTTTGATGGTAGTGGGACYGATGCTGATGTCAGGCCTCAAACTGAAATACCTAATAGGATTGTTACTGCCGCTTTTATATTTTATATTTCACCCTGAAATTCACCCTGATTCACCATGAAATCAGTTTGATATGTTTTGGGCTCTGAGTTTATTGGCGGGTTAGGGCTTAGTGGCGGTATAGAGCTTTCATTTAACAAAGAAATATGTTTTAGTAGTTAAAAACAATTAGTGGTCATTTTAAATCTGTCTGTGGCACTCGCAAACAAACAGAGAAAGATGTTTTGGCGGGCAGATTCCTCTTTGTTTGCGTTTCGATTTAGTGGCGTTGTGTGTGTGTGTGTGTGTGTGTGTGTGTGTGCAGGGGAATGTAAACACCTGGAGTGTTTGTTGATTAGAGGAAGAGGCTCTGTATGAAATGGCTGCTCTGCTCCGCTACCCTGTCCTGTTGAGATGTGGAATGGATAGTTCTAATTATAATAGTTCTAGTTATAATAGTTCTAATTATAATAGTTCTAGTTATAATAGTTCTAGTTATAATAGTTCTAATTATAATAGTTCTATTATATAGTTCTATTATAATAGTTCTAGTTATAATAGTTCTAGTTATAATAGTTTTCTAGTAATATAATAGTTCTAATGTTATAATAGTTCTAGTTATAATTAGTTCTAGTTATAATAGTTCTAGTTATAATAGTTTATTATAATAGTTCTAATTATAATAGTTCTAGTTATAATAGTTCTAGGTATAATTCTAGTTATAATAGTTCAGTTATAATAGGTTTCTAGTATAATAGTTCTAGTTATAATAGTTTCTAGTTATAATGAGTCTAGTTACATGTTCTAAGTTATAATAGTTTAATTATAATAGTTCTAGTTAAATAGTGTCTGTTTAGTATATAATGTTTATTTAATAGTTCTAAATTATAATAGTTCTAGTTATAATAGTTCTAGTTATAATAGTTCTAGTTATAATAGTTCTTGTTACATCAGTGTTTTCACCTTCATCTGGCGAGACTGTGAATGTTCAGTAATTATGCAGTAATTATGCAGTAATTATGCAGTAATTATGCCATGGATAGTATTGCTTTTCTGCGATTGTAGACTGATGTTGATTACCTGCTGAATTGTAAAAAACACAGAACAGAATCAGATATCATGTCTGATTTTATCTTCCCAAATGATCCTGTAACTTTGTGTGAATTGGTATTTTGTACAGGCCTAGTTCTGGCTTTGATAAAGATTATTCCTGTGATTCCGTTTCCAGACGGAAGATACAATGGTGGTCGACGGGTGGATCTGGAGACATGAGCTGTGATTTGATGAGCCTTGCGGAGCAAGTGCTATTGTCACGTTGTTTAGGAACAGGAAAATGTACATTTTATATGGAAACAATATAGCCTGAAATAATGTGCCATAGTTCAGGTGGTTGAATGAAATCAGGTACAGAATGTCAAATGTTTGTGAAATTATGAAGCTAGATTGATGCATTCTAAACGTATTTGGGGCTAGCCAAAACGGAGCCACTATAATTGACTGGAAACAGAAATGTGGAGGTTTTAAAGCAGTTTTTTTTGGGCGGTTTGAATTACAGGTGTGACATAGGGAGTGAAATATGGGTCTCTTCTAAAATGACCATCTGGAAATGCATCAAAGATGATTCTTTTCGAGACAGAAGTGACACAGTAGAAAGTTGTGTTACTGTTGACAACAACAGATAATGGTGGCGACAACTAGTATATTTAGTAAGGCTTTTTGTTTATTTATGATTCTGTTCTATTTGTAGATCATTTGTGTCAAATATCACTTTATTTTGAACAAGTAACGTTATTTCTGTAGTGGCAGGGATTTAGTAGTCCTGAATATAATTCTGGAATTCATCGTTTCTCATATTTGTATGCAAATTGTCATCTTGATATTTTTGTAATATGCTTTTTTTCGGGGGTCGGACAGCTTAACACTTCGGAAACTGTGTTAATGTCACTAAACATAGAAAGAATCCTATTTTATTTGTTCCATTAGGTCATCTGTTAAGACTACAGTCTCCTGGTGTCAACCTGCTACTCCTCCACCCCTTCTAGGATGGCCGTTAAGAGCTAAACAGCTCTGTCTGGTTGTTCTCCTAAAACCCACCGCTCTTAGCGCTCAGGTGGGGAATCTGTCTACCTATTAACTGGACGGCTCAACTCTGCTGGTGTCAACACACACACAGTTACTCCTGAGTGGATGGCCGTAGATAGAGGGTTTACCTGAGACCTCTGAACCCCCTTCCTGTGGGTTTTAATCTGGGGACAGGTAACCCAACGGTCCACAGGTTTGGTTTGTAATGCTCTCACAGTCACAGATTTATTCTGAAAAGATAGTTCGATTGGGGAGGAAAAAATCAAATTGTAAGTTTTTTGTAAAGAGATTGATATATAAGTGTTTTTTAATTTATTTAATGGTTTAAGAATGAACCATCATGCATATTCTGTTTTTAAACAGGTGATAAGTGGGGGACTTTTCTTGTGAAGTCATAAATAAAAAAAACTAGTTGGTATCAAACGTGCCATCTCCGTAAGGATCACTGATGGTTTCTCAGATTGATAGGGGGCAGATTGCAGGTGTGGCAGGTCAACTCCTTTTAAGTTTACTGAGCGGGGTTCTCTCTGTCCACCTATATCCCTTCTGGCTGTGTCCCAAAGGCCCCCGGTTACCTCCATAGTGCACTAAATCTGCCATTTAGGATGCAGTCTCTGGGTAAAGTATCAGGTTCCTCCCTCCTGTCTTTCCAGGGAGCCTCCAGGCTCATCAGAACGGGGCGGGCCAGGCGCTGCTGTTTTAGTCCCCCGCTCGTAATGCCTCTAATGGTGTGTTGTTGTAGATACAATCACCTGCTCTGCCCACCCCAGCAGGTATACAGTTCTGATTGAATGTTTGTGAACCCTACAGGTCTGGTCATTGTTTTTGCTATAAAATAAAAAAATATATAAAAAAAATCCTTATCTAAAACCCCTAATTTGTAATAAAGACATTCCAAGTAAATGACAGAAAAATAAATATATATTTGTATTGTTTATTGAACAAAAGTGGTTTATTTAACAGAAACTCAGATTTGATGTGTGCAAAAATATGTGAACTCCTTTAGTCAATAGCTTGTGGCACCTCCGTTAGCAGCGATAACTTGGGAGTAAACGTCTCCTATAGCCAGTAATCAGTCTCTGACATCTGTTTCTGACCACTCCTCCTTACAGAACTTAGCCAATTGAGTGAGGTTTTGAGGGGTGTCTGGCATGAATTTCCCGCTTCAGGTCCTGCCACAGCGTCTCGATTGGATTTAGGTCAGGACTTTGACCAATCCAAAACACAAATCTTCTTTCTCGTGAGCCATTCTTTAGTAGATTTGATTGAACGCTTTGGGCCGTTGTCTTGTTGGACGACCCATTTTCGACCCAGCTTTAGCTCCTTGACTGACGGCATGACGTTCTGTTCCAGAATCTCCTGGTATACCTCAGAATCGATGGTTCCCTTAATGATGTGGAGTCGTCCAGGTCCAGAGAGGAGAAGCAGCCCCAGATCTTGACATTCCCACCACCATGCTGGATTGTTGGGATAAGGTTATTTTGGTGTTGGGTTTTCGTCAAACATAGCGGTGTTGATTGACCAAAAAGGTCAATTATTAGCCTCTTCGGTCCATTAGAATGGACTTCCAGAAACCTTTTTTGGTTTGTACAGGTGGTCTCCAACAAAGTTAAGACGGGTAGTTTGGTTCTTTTTTTTTGACAGCGGAGGCTTCTTCCTAGCAACTCTCCCATGGAAGGCATTTTGGATTCAGTGTTCTTCTTATTGTTGAAGCATGCACAGTTACCCAAGATGCAACAAGGGAGTTCTGCAAATCTCGAGCTGTTTGAGTTGGCTTTTACCTGGATGTGTTATTGTTCTTGAGGCTCTTGGGGATATTTTGGAAGAGCGTCCACTTCTAGGCCMAGTTGCTGTCCATGTTAAAGGCTCTCCATTTGTAAATGCTTTATCCTCACATTGGACTGATGGAGCTCYAACCTTTTTGAAATGATTTTCTAGCCTTCCTCAAACTGATGTGCTCTCACTACTCTCGTCCTGATGTCCTCTGAGATGTCCTTTCCTCTCGTCCTGATGTCCTCTGAGATGTCCTTTCCTCTCGTCCTGATGTCCTCTGAGATCTCCTTTCCTCTCGGTTATGGTGTGCTTTCCGTTCACCCGGATGGGTAAACACCAAACCTATCCAGGTTTCTTATCTCTCTTATCAAATCCTACCCAGACTCTTTCCTTTAACCATCTCTCCGTTTGATTGGTTCATTTGGTACCCAGTTATTGACCCACCTGATTCTACTTACTTACTTGATTTAACCAATGCAACTTGCGGTTCACTTATTTCTACACTAATTTCCTTTTTTAATGTTGTTTTTCCGCTACACGCATGATTTCATCTACACCAACGTATGGTATTGGTACATATAAGCCTTTTACGTCAGATCCAAAAGACTGGTTCTGATTTAAATGAAGTTTTCATGGTAAAAAAATCTGTAATTGCACAAGGGGTTCACATACTTTCAAGCAGCCTGTTCATAGGAGGTGTAGATAGCCCTCCGCCCCCCCTCCGCGCCCCCACCCCCCACAACATCCCATCTAACCCGGCCTCCAGTCCTCCCCCCTGCTTGAGCTGTTAATGTCCACCCTAACCACTCACCCACATCCTTCAGACTGAACCAGGGACCACCTCCACCCGTCAGACTGACCAGGGACGCACCTCACGCATCAGACTGACCCAGGCCACCTCGACCGCATCAGACTGCCAGGGACCACTCCACCCTCAGACTGACCCCAGGGACCACGCTCTCCCCCTTCAGACTGACCCGGGACGCACCTGCCACCCTCAGACTGACCAGGGACACTCCGATCCATCAGACTGACCAGGGACCACCTCCGATCCATCAGAACTGACCACGGGACCACCTCCGATCCAATCAACTGACCCAGGGACCACCTCCGATCCATCAGACTGGACCCCGGGACCCCTCCACGCATCAGACTGACCCAGGGACGCACCTCCACCCATCAGACCTGACCGCAGGGATCCACAGTGCAGGTCAGAGAAGAGGCTGGAATGTATTCCCCTCAGGCCAGGTCTAAGGGCCAGGTCTAAGGGCCAGGTCTAAGGGCCAGGTCCTCCTCTATTCCTCCCTTGGGCAATGGTCTCCTCTGGTTCCTGTCCTTTATTGGCAGTTTTAAAGTTCTGAGGTGATCAATTGCCTCATGCTGCTTTGTATAGTAATTGCTATTAGCTATTGCAAGGAGTAGGGGTCAGATTATTTTTTTAAATTTATTTCACCTTTATTTACTATTTATTTACCTTTATTACTGACCTCCCCTGMCTCTGTACTGTGTCCTGTTGAAGATTTAGTAACAATAGAATAAGCAGCATCACTTTCACCAGAGAGGAAAAGTGACCAGTAAAAGTAAGCCTGATTTTTGGTTATCATGTCAAATAATGAATTGGACTACAGTATCTCAGATGAATCTGATTTTCGTTCCAACCCTTACCCTAAATAGCCCATATAAATGCATATGGTTCCAAAACCATGACAACTGATTCATGGAGAGAGTGGTACTAAATATAAGACTATTTTTAAACTGTCAAATCAAAAGAATTTACATACAGATGTAGGATCTTAATTTGACCCAGATTCTCACAGCAGGAAAATAATTCTGCYGCAACAGGACATGTGAATTATTGTGAGGATTATAATTCATGYACATTTTTTTGTATAGGGGTTGATACATTTTTAGTACATTTTTAGTACATACGTTGATCTTTTTTTTTTTTTTAAGTAAGCATTTCCTGGATCGACAGGGTGGCCAAGCGAAGACCCTACATAGGGTGTCTAGTATGTGCCAAACCAAATAGTCATGATGATACAACATTCACTATGAATACCAGCAGTAAGGGTGCTGACCGATTGAGTGAGAGCTACTGCTGTATTTGCATTTGAGGAATCCCTGATATGTGTGTCTCTGCATAATCACATCATTTGGAATCCTCCCGTGGAATCGACAGGCTATCACTCTGAAGGTCAATAGTCTAGGGTAGCAAGCACTCTGGCCTAGTCCACTACTTTTAACCAGAGCACTTATGGGCTCTCGGACAGCCCTATTGGMCCTGGTCAAAACGAGTGCACTACATAGGGAATAGGGTACAATTTGGACTTTTATCTAGTTTTCCCACCGGGTTTAGAGTCTGAAATGCCGACTCCAGAATCTGCCAGCCTGTCTTTTAGACAAAGAAATARTCAGAGACCTGGAACAGAACAGATTGCCTTCCATCGGAGCAGCAACCTTTCACCAGCTTTATTAAAAGCTGTCGATGACATCAAGGCCTTTTTTTGATTTAGTGTTGGTTGCTTCCCAAATGGCACTTTATTTCCTACGTAGGGTGCCATATAGTGCACTGGATGGTCAAAAGGAGTTGACTATAAAGGGAATAGGGTACATTGTGTTTCTGCCTGACCTCCGCCCCAGGGGGCTGGGCCTCAAGAGGGCTAGGAGGGGCAAGGCTGTAAACAGATGGTTGTTTTAAGAGCAGATAAAGTGGTGATTTAAATGACTGCTGTATTACAGTGGAATCAGACCTGATTTTAAAAGGGAAGAGGTCTGAATATCTCTCTTTTTAAAGGTTGATCGCTTCCACTTCCACTCAGTTAAACATTCAAGCTGACTGTAGCTGGTTCCCTTGTTTAAAATTGGAATCCCATATTTAATTTTGTCTTCATTTTTTAATTCCTAATCTGTTCATTTTTCATCTATGATGTATTCATTCTTTCCTGGAATGTAATAAAAGGTGGGTACTTTTGAAGTGGAACCTCTTAGGCCGTAGTCCTGGTATGAAGTGGAACCTCTTAGGCCGTAGTCCTGGTATGAAGTGGAACCTCTTAGGCCGTAGTCCT
>NW_019942860.1:129518-133645 GCF_002910315.2 Salvelinus sp. IW2-2015 | reverse complement strand
TCCTGGTATGAAGTGGAACCTCTTAGGCCGTAGTCCTGGTATGAAGTGGAACCTCTTAGGCCGTAGTCCTGGTATGAAGTGGAACCTCTTAGGCCATAGTTCCAGGATATACACTAGTCCCTAATCTCTGGTGGACAGACTATGTACACATAAATGATAGCGTAGATCTGTCCTGATACAACGGGGTGCGTGAGATAACGAGCAGCATTAGTTCCGGCGGTTCGTACAGATCACGGTTTCTCAGGGGTTTAGTGTCTTTCGGGAGGGGAGGGGACATTTGGCCTGTAACTTGCAAAGAGAACCCCTGATCCTCGTTCCATCTCTTCTCTTAACGCGTATCGACCCAGAACTTAATCAAGCATATGAACAATTACGCAAGACTAGTTCTGGGTTACCTGAGATGAATGAGTCCCTAGCTGATGTCGTTAGCATAAGAAGCTTATCTTAGACCAGTGATCTGATCCGAACCAGGCTAGCCTTTTAGCATGAGGCTAATCTAGCCATGTGATCTGGTCCTAACCAGGCTAGCCTTTTAGCATGAGGCTAATCTAGCCAAGTGATTTGATCCTAACCAGGCTAGCCTTTTAGCATGAGGCTAATCTAGCCAAATGATTTGATCCTAACCAGGCTAGCCTTTTAGCATGAGGCTAATCTAGCCAAGTGATTTGATCCTAACCTCTGGTCTATAGTAGTGCACTATATAGGGAATAGGGCTCTGGTCTAATGTAGTGCACTATATAAGGAATAGGGCCCTGGTCTAAAGTAGTGCACTATACAGGGAATAGGGCTCTGGTCTAAAGTAGTGCACTATATAGGGAATAGGGCTCTGGAAGCAACGGCGGAGACAGATAGCATGAGGCTAATTAGCAAGATGGATTTGATGGGGTACAGCTAGCTTGTTAGAATGAGGCTAATTCAAGAAAGTGTTTGATCTACTGTCTATAGTTGTGCACTATATACGGTAATAAGGGCTTGGTAACTAATGTCTGATGCATATACCTAGGATAGGCTGGTCTAAGTGCTGACGCTAAATACAGGGACTACAGGCAGCTATGGTTACAGTAGTCACACTTTGTATATCAAGGAGACATGAGTCTGGTCTAATGTGTGAACTATCTATGGGATTGGGCTTGGTTAAGAGTGCAACTTATATATGGGAATGTCTGGTCTAAAGATAGTGCACTAACTGTGGAGAATAGCGTGTGGCTAAAGTGTAGTGCCTATATAGGGAGTAGGGCTCTGGTCTAAAGTGTGCATATATGGGAATGGGTGGTCTAACGTAGTACTATATAGGGCACTGGGCTCTGGTCTAAAGTAGGCACTATATAGGGAATTGAGGTCTTGGTTAAAGTAAGTGGGCATTATATGGGATTTAGGCTCTGGCTAATAGTGTGCACTATATAGGGAAAGGGCTGGTCTAAGTAGTGACTATATGGGATAGGGCTTGGTCTAAGTAGTGATATTTTACGGGATAGGAGCATTTTTGGCTGTTCGTCAGGCACAAGGAGACTCAATATTCGCAGCCATCTCAGTATATAAAGCGGCTTCATTATTCTATAACTGCGCCTTTGTGAGGTATTGTGAAGGGTGTGTAATCACTGTGAGGCGTGTGTACATGTGAGGCGTGTGTTCATGTGAGGCGTGTGTATCATGTGAAGGGTGTGTATCGCTGTGAAGGCGTGTGTATGTGTGAAGGGTGTGTATCGTGGAGGGTGTGTTCGTTGTGAGGCGTGTGTATAGGTTGTGAAGGGGCGTGTGTATGTTGTGAGGCGTGTGTATGTTGTGAGGGCGTGTGTATCGTTGTGAAGGGTGTGTATCGTTGTAAAGGCGTGTGTATCGTTGTGAATGGGTGTGTATCGTTGTGAGGCGTGTGTATGCTTGTGAAGGCGTGTGTTCGTTGTGAGCGGTGTGTATGTTGTGAGTGCGTGTGTATCTTTGAGGGTGTGTTGTTGTGAGGGTGGTGTATGTTGTGAGGGTGTGGTGTTGTAAGGGTGTGTATGTTGTGAGGCGGTGCGTTGTGAAGCGTGTGTATGTTGTGAAGGAGTGTGTAATGTTGTGAAGGCGTGTGTATCGTTGTGAGGGTGTGTATGTTGTGAGGCGTGTTCTCGTTGGAAGGGTGGTGTCTTTTGATGAAGGCGTGTGTTCGTTGTGAGCGGTGTGTCGTTGTGAAGCGTGGTGTTCGTTGTGAACGGGTGTGTATCGTTGTGAAGGGTGTGTAATCGTTGTGAAGGGTTGTGGTATATGTTTTTGAAGGCGTGGGGGTATTGTGTGGCGAGTGAGGACATACTGTTGTTGCTGGAGGTATGCTTTCTCCCGTAGAGTTTTTCGTGTGTGTGTGTGTTCTTCCACTATCACTTGTTCCCTGAACCTGGGTTACGGACTTGTTCTCTAGAACAGGCTTTCGAGTCCGTGTCATGGGTTTCCAGGGGTTGAGCAGACTGGTGAACACAGACCAATCCTAAGCATTCCCTGAGGCTTGTTTTTTTTTGTCTTAGGTTGAGGTTTGGCTGGGTTTTCCCTAGGTGTGTTTTGTTTGTGTGTGTGTGTGTGTGTGTGTGTGTGTGCGTGTGGCGGTGTGGTGTGGTGTGCGGCGGGTGTGTGTGTGTGTGTGTGTGTGTGTGTGTGATTGCGTTTGTCATGGGCACCGAGCAGACGTGGTGATCGTGAGTGGGAGGGTGTGAGTGGACGCTGTGTGAGACGGGACCGCATGCACTGAATAACGAGGGGCCCTTGATGCCTGTCTGTCCTGCAGGATTAATGGGTGTCTAAAGAGACACTGGACTGGGAATGATGGCAGTTTATAAATGGAGTGGATGGAGGAGCAAGAGTTGGGCACCTATAGGGCTGGAAGGAGGGAGGGAGGGAGGAGGAAGGAGGTAAGGAACGGAGGGAGACGTGAGCAGAGTTGAGAGGGAGGGAGGGCGCGAGAAACGTGGAGCAGAGTGGAGAAGGAGGGAGGGAGACCGTGGCGCAGAGTGGATAGAGCTGGAAGGGGACGAGGGAGGGAAGGAGGGGCCTAGAGTGGGTAAGGAAGAGTGGGAAGGGAGCTACGTGAGCGAGGAGTACGGAGCAGAGTATGAGCCTTGCGGTAGCGAGGGAAGTGGAGCAGAGTGGGGATTAACAGCTGAGATAAGGAGAAAGCCCGTAGAGTGGTGACAGGCATGGGATGCGTTACAGGGGGAGGCATGGGGAGCTGCAGAGTGGATAGATGCTGGAATGAGGGGAGAGGGTGGGAAGGAAGGAAGGAGGTAAGGAAGGAGGGAGACGTGAGCAGAGTGGAGGGAGGGAGGGGGAGACGTGGAGCAGAGTGGATAGAATGGAGTAGAGAGGGAGGGAGGGAAGGAAGGAGGTAAGAGAAAGAGGGAGAGCGTGGAGGAGAGTGGTAGAGCTGGGAGGGGAGAGGGATAGGGGGAGGAGGGGAGGGAGGGGAGAGGGAAGGAGGTGGAGCAAGTGGATAGAGCTGGGCGGAGGGTTAGGGAGGGAGAGGAGACGTGGAGCAGAGTGGATGAGCAGGAAGAGGGAGGAAGGGAGGGAAGGAAGGAGGTGGAAGGAGAGAGACGTGGAGCAGAGTGGAGAGGGAAGGGAGGGAGGGAGACGTGGAGCAGAGTGCGAAGAGGGAGGGTAGGGAGACGTGGAGCAGAGTGGATAGCAGCTGGAAGGGGAGAGGGAGGGAAGGAGGAAGGAGGTAAGGAAGGAGGGAGTGAGAGCAGAGTGAGATGCGTGGGAGGCGCGAGGGAGGCTGACGTGGACGCAGAGTGGTCGAGCTGGTAGGAAGGATGAGACGGGAACGTGGGGCGAGTGGATGAGCTGGAAAGGAGGGAGGGAAGGAGAGGAGAACGACCGTGCCGAGCGAGTGGGATAGAGTCTGGAAGGGGAGAGGGGAGGGAAGGAAGGATTTAGGAGGAGGTAAGGGGAGACGCTGAGAGCGAGGTGGAAGGAGAGGGAGCGTGGAGAGAGTGGGATAAAGCTGGAAGGAGAGAGGGAGGGAGGGAAGGAAGGCAGGTAAGGAAGGAGGGCAGAGTGGCGTCAGGAGTCGAGATGAGGATAGCTGAGGAGGGAGAGGGAAGGAGGAGGGAGGAGGGAGGGGGGAGGGAAGGAGACGTGGCAGAGTGGCTAAGAGTGGGAGA
>NW_019942860.1:125147-129493 GCF_002910315.2 Salvelinus sp. IW2-2015 | reverse complement strand
AACCATGTGGGACTCAGAAAGCCTTAGGTACTGTAGAGAGAATGGGAAAAGCAGACTCGCGTTTTCAAAGAGACTTGGCGAATGAAAACAGGTCTGAAATGTACAGACAGAGAACAGCAAGGGCATTAGAACAGGAATGCATATCACCCAGAACAGCTCTAGCCTATAGCAGCAGGTGAGGAGGAACAGGTGTTTGATCCAGACAGACATCAGCTGATTACCAGACAAATATAGGGTATGGAGTCAATGGCTGTTTCATTATAACACAGGGAGTCAAGCTGTTTCATATAAACATAGGTGGGAGCAATGAACTGTTTCGATTATAACATAGGAGTCAATGACTGTTCATTATAACCACAGTGGAGGCAATGACTGAGAATATCATATATAACATAGTGGAGTCCAATTGACTGTTTCATATATAACATAGTGGAGCCAATGACGTGTTTCATTATAACATAGTGAGACAATGACTGTTCATTATAACATAGTGGAGCCACATGACTGTTTCATTATAACATAGTGGAGACAATGCGACTGTTCATGTATAAACATAGTGGAGCAATGACTGTTCATTATAACACAGTGAGTCAATGACTGTTTCTTATAACATAGTGGAGACAATGACTGTTCATTATTAACATAGTTGGAGCCAATGACTGTTTCATTTCTATAAACATAGTGGAGACAATGACTGTTTCATTATAACATAGTGAAGACAATGGACTGTTTCATTAATAACATTAGTGGATCCAATGACTGTTTCATTATAACAAGTGGAGCCAATGACTTTTCATATAACATAGTGGAGACAATGACTGTTCATTAGACACATAGTGGAGCCAATGACTGTTTCATTATCAACATAGTGGAGTCAATGACTGTTTTCATATAACACATGAAGTCAATGACGTGTTTCATTATAACATAGCTGGAGAACAATGACTGTTTCATTAAACATAGTGGAGGCAATGACTGTTATTCATTATAACACAGTGGAGTCAATGACTGTTTATTATAACATTAGTGGAGACAATGGATGTTTCATTCATAACACAGTGAGTCATGACTGTTCATCTTTATTAACATAGTGGAGACAATGTGTTATCTAAAGATTGTTTCCGCTTAATTTATTATAATTACAGCTTTATAAATATCTTTCAAGATACAGGCAGATACAACATTACTCAAAACTGCAGCCTTACGAATGAAAAGGGAAAAGTGATCTATAAGACTGACCCGCGGGTTGATCTATGAGCTTTATAAAGACTGACCTGGGTTGGATCTACTGGCTTTATAAGACTGGACCCGGGTTGGGATCTACGAGCTTTATAAAGACTGACCCGGGGTGGGATCTACGAGCTTTATAAATTACTCGACCCGGGTTGGATCTACCGAGCTTTATAAAGACTGACCCCGGGTCCCCATGGATCGTTCGAGCTTAGCTTTATTAAAGCGCATTAGAATAATCCAACCCGGAGAGGTCCTGACCCTGAAGTCGTTATGTTAGAATCCACTTTTACCTTTTCAATCGTTGAGAGGGCTGCTTTAGATTATATAAGTATGCTGACCCAGGGTTGAGGTTTAACTGAGTCGTGAGTACATTTCTCACTGAAATGAATATTCCTTTGAGGACACCTATATAAAGCTTACAATTATAATAAAACTTAGCAGGGAAACAATCTGTGTAGATTGAACACAGTTGTTTGGTCTACCACTTTAATGTTGCAGTAAGATCTGTTTAAAAACAAAAGGTACCATGTGAGCTAACCACATGCCCGTTATTAATGAAGGAGGCAGTGCAATATGATCTTGCCACTATTACGAATAATTGAAACTATCTATAAATAGCATATTAGAGAACTCCACACCTGTGAGGGTGGGTTCTACGTAGTGCTTTATAATGAATAATCAAGTAATCAAATTCCGCGCTACCCCGGCTATGTGGTTATAAGTGATACTTACATGTACATGATGGTCTCCTACTATATAAGATTAGATCTAATGGAACACCAGGGTCAGTGGTGTACTGCGATCACACTGTTTCTAGTCGTAATGACAATGATAACATAATCACTAACACTGAGCGCCCCCACTATGTGGTGGATTTTGAAGTTTGTACATACAGTCATGCGTAGCCACTATTGTAATATGAGAATATGAACTAGACCCAGTCCATTCGAGGGAAGGGGGGAGGGAGGGAGACGCAGAGCAGGGAGGGAGAGGGAAGGGGGGAGGGAGGGAGACGTGGAGCAGAGCAGGGAGGGAGACGCAGAGCAGGGAGGGAGACGCAGAGCAGGGAGGGAGACGTGGAGCAGAGCAGGGAGGAAAGGAAGGAGCTGGCTGAGGTCCAGTGAACAAGCGTTCTCCCTCCTCTCAACAGGTGGCCATTTCTCCTGCTGTGTGAACCCTGTCCCCTCAGTCTCTAGATGTTGGCTCTCTTATACAGTAGTAGCTACAGTTAACTGCTTACTTGTACTGGCAGATAGTGTCTGTGTATGGAAAGTCTATAAATCTAAATTTAACAACCATAATAATAGACTTCAAATAGCGGTAAGTAAACAGATCTGAGTCTGATCAACAAGCGGACTGTAGAATAGGTTGGGAAATCTCAGCTCAGCTGGCTGGGAAGCTGTTTCTCCAGTACTGTGACAGTGATATCATTGTTCAACTAAATGACTGGGAAGGAGCCATTGATCTGAAGAGGCTGATCAAATCAGATTTTGTCACGTGCCGAATACAACAGGTGTAGGTAAACCTTACCGTGAAATGCTTACTTAACCAACAATGCAGTTCAAMAAATAATTTTAAGAAAATATTTTCCTAAATAAACTAAAGTAAGAAAATATAATAAAATGTAACACTTAMAAAATAACAATAACGAGGCTTTTATACCGGGGGTACCAAGTCGATGTGCGGGGGTACAGGTCAGTCGGTTGACATGGAGGGGGTGCTCTGCCAGAATGAAAACGGAGCACAAGGACTGATGCTTATTAATTCATCAGGAACTCTGTTACTTTCTGTTTACTGGACATGTGGATGGAGACACRAAGGCAGTTGTTTCTATGCTACAGTATATGAGTATTCATTATTTATTACCTTATTATTTCTGTGTTTTGTTTTTAGAGTACAGGAAAGGTAAAACCCCTGATGAAAGCTATGGGCCGAAACACGTTGGTTTTTACCTTTTTTTAAATTAAATTTTTAAGAATTTTTTTTTTTACACAAAAAGAATTGCAAGAATATTGCCGTTTTTTTGTTGATTATTTCCAAAGTTTCTGTTAGCGAAATCATTAAATTGATCAACACTTTTTCTTTAACCTCAATCAACTTGTTTTGACATTTACATTGTTGTTTTTAGCTGTAGAGATGATCTAATTTGGAGGTTTTCAATGTATTTTGAAAGCTTTCAGACAATGTAAAAAATAAAAAAAAACGCAAAAAAAATTAAATATTTGCACTAAAATGACAAAAAAAAGTTCACTGATTAATAACTCTGACAGTGGTCATTTTAACATGTTAAACAGGATAAATGAGGAGACATGGAGCGCTAACTGCTCAGGGTTTTTCACTTCTTCTAACGGTCACTGAACAAAGTATGAAGACGAGAGGCATCCAACCTGCAGCGGTAAAACTCCAAAATAAGAAATCATTATTTTTTTAAACACACTTTAATTATTATATTCAGGTAGGCTAAGTTACCTTTTTACAGAATTAGCATTTCCACACGGGGACACATTGCTACTGCAACATGTTAACACCTTTTCACATGTGAGGAGAACAACACTATTTCACTACCACATGTCAAATTCAGATCTCATCAATGTTTCTTACATGAAATTGCAAATGTGAATTTTTTATTTAAATTTTTTACGTGATTTTTTATTTTTACATGTGAAAATGAATTTCCATAATGTGAACGTGAGATTTTTCACATGTGAAACTACATATCTGATTTTCACGTGAACGTTTTTAACATGTGAAACAGCACATTTCACATGTGCAACTACAATTCACATGAGGTGACAAGGTGGTGTTAACATGTGAACTTTAAATTTAATACACGTGAAATTAAGCTCGACATGTGAAAATGCGAATTTAACATGTTTTAACATTTTTATTTAAAGGGCTCTTCTCACCACCATATCTTACACAAGTACAGGAGTTTGGCCATTGTTAGCCCCTGTCAGCCAGTACAAGTTACCCGACATGTTGACACATAAATACAGCTCTGCGTGTCCCTTAAGGCTAGTTCAGTAACTCAGCCACTCTGTCACTTTGATCAGATCCACCATTTTTATTTAACCAACTGACAATGACGCAAGGGTAATCTGTCTTCAAACATT
>NW_019942860.1:111081-119816 GCF_002910315.2 Salvelinus sp. IW2-2015 | reverse complement strand
AGCCATGTTTACGGTGGTCATGGAGCAGTTTTTAGGGGTTTAAGGGCCACAGAGCCTTGCTCAAGGGCCAGGTTGTTGCACTGTGATTAGAGAGAGGTGAGAAGGGGGGGGGGGGAAACCCAACACAGGAATGTCTCCTAGAAATGACTCGTAAACAGGAGACTGTACAGTGTTTCAGTCTAGAGCTCACAAGATCAGTCTGAAACTCAATTTCCACAGATTGCAGATTAAAAAAAAATGTAATTAATGTTGAAGACAGTGGCTGGCCTCTGTTCCAACCTCTCCAACCTCTGTGTGTCTTTTGGTGGGGTTTGGGATAAAGTGGAAGTGGGAATTTTTTTTCCATTGGACCTTGGTGTACAATTGGTAATTTAAAGTTCTCTGTCTGTCCAGTCCCAGTATACCAACCTGGGCCTACTCTCTCTCTCCCTCCCCCTCTCCCTCCCCCTCCCCTCCAGTCCCAGTATACCAACCTGGGCCTGCTGAACAGCATGGATCAGAACATCCAAAATGGCGGCTCTACCTCCACCAGTCCCTACAACAACGACCATGTCCAGAACAACGTGTCAGCTCCTTCACCCTACGCCCAGCCCAGCTCCACCTTCGACGCCATGTCCCCCTCCCCGGCTATCCCCTCCAACACAGACTACGCTGGGACACACACCTTCGATGTCTCCTTCCAGCAGTCCTCCACAGCTAAGTCTGCCACCTGGACGGTAAGAGTTKATGTCAAATCGATAGAGTTTTGAAGTTGATTACTTAATTTTAAAGTGCTTCTTTTTTTTTTACAATGGGTCTCAACACACTTTACAGATTCCCATAGCACCAGTCACAATTGTCTCTATTACCTCTAACAATGACAGATGTTCTGTTTTGGAAATGGATTCGTTCCATTTATTATCCAATTGGATATCTACAAAAAATGATGTCAAGTGACTCAACATAATTTTACTTCATCATTATTTGTGTTGGAAGTAGAATTCTGCGATGTCTAAGGAATGGTTGATTGATGTATTCTATAATGGACACACCTTGTGAGCAAAACATTTTAGTGGTTCATTTCCTGCAATTCTACACATTTTGCCATGGGGCAGAGAGAATATTTTGCAATTTTATAACTCATGTCCTGCAATTCTACACATTTTGCCATGGGGCAGAGAGAATATTTAGCAACTTTATAACTCATTTCCTGCAATTCTACACATTTTGCCATGGGGCAGAGAGAATATTTAGCAATTTTATAACTAAATTCCTGCAATTCTACACATTTTGCCATGGGGAGGAGAAAGATGTTTTAATATGATATCGGAGTGACTAAGAAAATCAATGGGGATTCCCAGGTCGGTAATTGGACCACGATTACTACAAGTTTAGATCTGACTAGACTAATTTACCAATGCAAAAAAAAAATTGCTGACATGGGCTAATTCAGTGACTGACATGACAAGAGAAACATTTAGAAATTGCACCTTGTATATTCTACTATTCTCTCAATATTAAGTTGATACCCGGAAAATACAAAATATTTTAACTCTACGGCTCTCTGTCATTGTGACAGTGCTGAAGTGAGCATGAGTACTGACTCCGCGACCATGAGTACCGGCTCCGCGACCATGAGTACGAGATCCGCGACAACCATAACCGCTCCGGACATTGAGATAAGGCTCCCGCGAGCATGAGTACCGGTCCGCGACCAGAGACGCCCTCAGCTGAGTACCGGCTCCGACTGAGTCGCCGGACGAGTACGGCTCCGACGACCATGAGATACCGCTCCGCGACATATGAGTACACGGCTCGCACAGTGAAGTCCTGCCCTCGCGACCATGAGTACGCGTCCGCGACCATGAGTACCCCGGCTCCGCGACATGGTACACGATCCGCGAACCATGAGTACCGGCTCCGTGCCCGTGTCATACATGTACCGTATGTAAACTGAAAGTCAAGCGCACCGTTCCCTAGCACAGGTGACCTGCTCATAACTCGCCTCCAGATGGAGAGGTCGACATCATATTAATAAATTGGGTAATCAGTTGTGTCTCTCTATATTAGGCTGTTTACTTCAAGTGTTGGATCTCTCTTGTGAAATCAGAATATTCATGGAAACTATGTGGCTGAACAGTCTTACATGGTCCTATGGCACTGTACTACAGGAAAGGGTTACGGTTCAGCTAAGCATCAATTCTGTTTGTTAGACGGGAGGAGGAGTGTTGTAAAACCTGTGGGCGTTATTGCCTAAATACACACAATGTAGGTCATGTCTTCGAGTCAACTACAGCGGAAACAGGAGAATCTGGGCACCTCGACTGTGGATAGTGACATTTACCAAATCCCAACACTGTTCTTGCCTGTCTCTGTCTCTGTTCTCTCTTCCTCTGTCTCTCTGTGTCCTCCTCTCTCTCTCGGTCTCTCTCTCTCCTCTCTCTGTGTCTCTCTCTCTCTTCTCTCTCTCTTTGTGTCTCTCTTCTCTTCTCTGTCTCTCTCTCTCTCTCTCTGTCTCTCTCCCTCTCTGTCTCTCTCTTCTCTCTCTCTCTCTTCTCTTCTCTCTCTCTCTGTGTCCTCTCTCTCTCTCTCTCTCGTTCTCTCTGTCTCTCTCTCTGTCTCACGTCCCTCAACGTTACGGCTCAGAAACAAAAGCGTGCGTCTGTGTGTGTGGAGAGAAACAGGGAAGAGTGAGAGGGTGACTAGTCTGGATTATAAAGTCACACAGTCATAACACATGAGTGCATAGGGTTTACCTAATGCTAATGTTTAGGCTGCCTTCCATACCAACAGAGAAGTGCATAATGGGGATGGAATCAATGAACAGGGGGAAAAAAGTGGTACGATTTTGGAAGGGTTTATGAAAATGATGCTTTGGTTCATTCAACCTATTCTATTCAATTAGACGATCTGTTGAATATATTTGATTTCAATGTGATTTAAAAAAAAAAATTTGATTGAAAGTTTATAAATTGCTTTCAACCACCTCATGCTAGAGGTCTTCACGGATCCACGTGTACGAATGAACACTTGAGACCCGATGTGGAGCCGAGCGGCTCGGGGTGCATAATTCTAAATAATGTCACGGGTCAGATCTGATGTGATGTCACGGGTCAGATTGATAAGATTGTCATTGGGTCAGATCTGATGTGATTGTCACGGTGCGATCTAGTGATTGTACGGGTCAGATTGATATGATTGTCACGGGTCAAGATCTGATGGATTGTCACGGTCAGATCTGATGTGATTGTCACGGGTCAGATGATATGATTGTCACGGGTCAGATTGATGTGATTGTCAGGGTCAGATCTGATGTGATTGTCACGGGTCAAGAATGATGGATTGTCACGGGTCAGATCTGATATTGTGTCTGGGTCAGATTGATGTGATTGTCACGGGTCAGATCTGATATGGTTGTGGTCCAGACTCTGATGTGATTGTCTGGTTAGATCTGATATGATTGTCCGGTTAGATCCGTATGGTTGCCACGGTTAGATCTGATATGGTTGTCACGGGTCTCGAGTATGTTTTAGTTTTTAAATGACTAGTCTGGATGGACCTGTATAATCCGAACAAGACTGCTGCAGTATAGAGAAATTGTTATTTCTGCCGCTCGCTGTTTGCTTTTCACGAGAGTGGCGCGTGTAGCTTGTGTGTTGCCCAATCGGAAGCATCAACCCGCACAAGGTACAGTCATAGAGCCTCCGTGTGGGCGAAAAGTTAGGAGATACAGTGCCTTCAGGAAGTATCCACCACCCATGTTTTTCCACGTTTTGTTGTGTTACAGCCTGAATTTAAAATGGATGACATTTAGATGTCTGTCACCGGCTACACACAATACCCCATCATGTCAGAGTGGAATTATAACTATAACTAACTAATTAAACTAAATATGAAAAGCTGAAATGTCTTAAGTCTAAGTATTCAACCCTTTGTTATGGTAAGTAAAAATTTGCTTAACAAGTCACATAAGTTGCATGGACTCGCTCTGTGTGCAATAATAGTGTTGAACATGAATTTTAACTGACTACCTTGTCTCTGTACCCCACATATACAATTATTTGTAAGGTCCCTCAGTTGAGCAGTGAATTTCAAACACCGATTCACCCACAAAAACCAGGAAGACTTCCCAATGCCTCACRAAYAAGGGCACCGATTGGTAGAAAAAAAGCATTAATTATCCCTTTGAGCATGGTGAATTTATTAATTACACTTTAGATGGTGTATCAATACACCCAGTCATTACAAAAATACAGGCGTCCTTCCTAACTCAGTTACCGGAGAGGAAAGAAACTGCTCAGGGATTTCACCATGAGGCCAATGGTAACTTTTCAAACAGTTCCAAAGTTTAATGGCTGTGATAGGAGATAACTGAGGATGGATCAACATTGTAGTCACTCCACAATACTAACCTAAATGACAAAGTGAAAAGAAGGAAGTCTGTACAGAATATAAATATTCCAAAACATGCATCCTGTTTGCAACAAGACACTAAAGTAATACTGCAAAAAACAATTGCAAAGAAATTAACTTTTTGTCCTGAATACAAAGTGTTATGTTTGGGGCAAATCCAACACAACACATTACTGAGTGAGCAGCAGTTTTTCAGGATAAAAATAAACAGAATGAAGCTAAGCACATGCAAAATCCTAGAGGAAAACCTGGTTCAGTCTGCTTTCCTCCAGACACTTGGAGATGAATTCACCTTTCAGCAGGACAATAACCTAAAACACAAGGCCAAATCTACGCTGGAGTTGCTGACCAAGAAGACAGTGAATGTTTCTGAGTGGCAGAGTTACTGTTTTCTTTTAAATCTATTTGAAAATCTATGGCAAGACCTGAAATTGGTTGTCTAGCAATGATCAACAAACAATTCGACAGAGCTTGAAGAATTTTTAAAAGAATAATGGGCAAATGTTGCACAATCCAGGTGTGGACAGATCTAAGAGACTTACCCAGAAACACTCACAGCTTTAAGTGCTGCCAAAGGTACTTCTACAAAGTATTTATTTATTTAACCTTTATTTAACCAGGTAGGCCAGTTGAGAACAAGTTCTCATTTACAACTGCGACTTGGCCAAGATAAAGCAAAGCAGTTCGACACAAACAACAACACAGAGTTACACATGGAATAAACAAAACATACAGTCAATAACACAATAGAAAAATCTGTATACAATGTGTGCAAAATGAAGTACGGAGGTAAGGCAATAAATAGACCAATAGTGGCGAAGTAATTACAATTTAGCAATTAACACTGGAGTGATATATGTGCAGATGAGGATGTGCAAGTAGAAATACTGGTGTGCAAAAGAGCAGAAAAACTCAAACGAATATGTGGATGAGGAAGGTAGTTGGTCAGATGGGCTATTCTTACACCAGTATGGACTCTGTGTACAGCTGCTAGGTGCGAGCGGTAGAGCCTGCTCGCATGACACAAGCATTTTTTGACAACAAATTGTTTACAGAATCATTCAACTTAAATTTCACTGCAAAATCCCAATTCCAGTGGGTCAGACCGCCCTTACAATACACTAAGTTGCACTGTGCCTTTAAACAGCTTGGAAATTTCAGAAAAACGATGTCCAGGCTTTAGAAGCTCTGATAGCCTTAATTGGACATAATTGGAGGTTCAATTGTAGGTGGTACCTGTGGATGTGTATTTCAAGGCTACCTCAAACTACAGTGCCTCTTTTGGCTTGACATCATGGGAAAAGATCTAAAAAAACTCAGCCAAGCACCTCAGACAAACAAATTGGGTAGACCTCCACAAAGTCTGGTTCAATCCTTGGGAACAATTGTCACACGCCTGAAGGTACCATGTTTATCCTGTACAACAAAGTATGCAAGTATAAACACCACCTGGGACCACCGCAGCTCGTCAATAGAAAACCGCGAGGAAGGAGACCGCGTTTCTGTTCTAGAGATGCAAACGTACTATGGTGCGAAAAACGTGCAAATCCCCAATCCAGAACAGTCAGTCAAAGGAACCCTTGATGAAAGCATACTGGAGGAAACAGGTACAAAAAGTATCTATATCCACCTGTAAAACGAGTCCCTTATAATCGACATAACCTGACCCAAGGCCTGCTCAGCAAGGAAAGAAGCCAACTGCTCCAAAACCGCCCATACAAAGACAGACTCACGGTTTGCACTTGCACTTGGGGAACAAAGAATCGTATTTTTTGGATTAATTCCTCCCTGGTGATGAAACAAACATAAGAATGTTTGGCCATATTGAACATTGTTATGTTTTGAGGAAAAAGAGGAGGGCTGCAACTGAAGAAACCACCACCCCAAACTGTGAAGCACAAGGGTGGCCGCAATCATGCTTGTGGGGTGCTTTGCTGCAGGAAGGTTCCTGGTGCACTTCAACAAAATAGGATGGGATCATGAGGGGAGGAAATATGTGGATATTTATGAGCAACATCTAAGACAATCCAGCCAGGGTTAAGCTGGTTTGCACCATTGGGTTCCCTTCCAAATGAACAATGACCCCAAAGGTATTACTTCCCAAGTTGTGGCAAAATGGCTTAAGGGGGACCATCAAAGTCAAGGTATTGGGAAAGTGACCATCCATAATAAGACTGACCTCAATCCCTATAGATTGGGGGCAGGAACTGAAAAAGCATCTGCCGAGCGAAGGAGGCCTACAACCTTGACTCAGTTACAACCAGCTTCTGTCAGGAAGGAATGGGCTCAAATTATGGGAAGCCCGTTGTTGGAAGGCTACCAGAAACGTTTGACCCAGTTAACAATTTAAAGGGCCAAAGCCCAAATACTAATTGAAGTGTATGTTAAACCTATTTCCGAACCCACTGGGATGGGAATGTGATGAATTACAATAAAAAGCTGAATAAATCATTCCTCTACTATTTATTCTGACTTTTCACATTCTTAAATAAAGTGGTGATCCTAAACGAGCCTAAGACAGGGAATTTTTTACTTTGGATTTAAACATGTCCAGGAATTTTGTGAAAAACTGAGTTTACAATGTATTTGGCCTAAGGTTATGTAAACTCCGACTTTCAAACTGTGTAGTTTGTCACACAGAACATCATTGTTGCATTTTTTTTTCTGACCTCTTTGTGCGAAAAATCATTAAAAAATAAATTTAAAAACATTCCTGCACACCATCCGCAGACACAACACACCAGACTCTTGGTTTGACAGTGTTGTGGGGACGGGTAATGTATTGGATGCTCGAGTGCCCAAAATCAACACACCCCCCATCACCCCAACAAACCTCCCCCCCTATCAGACTCCCCCCACTTCTCTATTTGTCCTTTTGTTACTTCTCCTTTATTGATTTGTATGAGTCCTAAAATTTGTATATACTTTTATATTTCATATGTTTATAAATGTTGTAATGATTATTTATCTGTGTTGTTCCAACTGGCTTCTGAATTAAAACACAGTTAGTGCAGAAATGGTGGTGGTGTGGGGGGTTCTCCCATTGGGAGTCATGAATCAAGCCTTAAGATACCACCATGGCTTACCACGGTATTATGTGTGAAGTTAGTTTTTGGGTATAGATCAGTGTTGTAGTTTTCGATGGGGCTGGGGGCAGTGCCGGCTTGGACTTGCCCATCATGTTTGTTTTCCCGCCTCACTCAAAACTTGTTTATACAGTCAAGGATATGTTTGCGTTATTCTAAAGTCCTATTTCAGACGATGTAGCATGTTTTTGTTTTCCCCCCCCTGACAGTAATTGATTAGTATAAGTTATGTATTAGAACGTACCCCATTGGTTGCAGCTTTTATTTTACAAAGTAAACGTAAAAGAGAAATAGTAAAATGGACCACCGCAGGCCCGAGGTCAAATTATTGCTGCTTTGGAACATGGCCGTAACACCGAAGCTCTCATTACAACTTTTGTCTTTTTCTAAATGTAAGATCTCAAACTTCTTTCACCCTCGCTTCGTTCAATTCGTTTAGGCCCTAATTTAAATTCAATTGTGAAGTAAGGGTGCCAATTTATCAAACCCATTTGGTGTTCCCCTTTCGATTCAGTGAGGCGAGTAGTCTAGGCTGGGCACAACGTCCTATCGCAACATTTTGGTCTTGGCGGGTAAAGTTAGTAATAAAGTGTGACATTTTGTTTTGTTTCGCTGTTTGTGACAAAATGGAGCAGTGTAATACCAAACCCTTTAGGAAAGGTCAGGGGAAGGAGCAGGACAATTTTTTTGGGGGGGCATATTTTAATTTTTAATTTAACAAATCTAACCGTCAAAGTGTTAATGATACACATGAATAAATGCACTGTCGCTTCAGTTTATCACCACAATGCTTTGGTTTAAAACAATAGGAAATGAACACCATGAATGAAACTTTTGTGGAAGCATTAGCCTTGCCGCGACACTTTAAACAAATTTTCTACACCTGGCCTGGAAACTTCAAGTTGTTAACCTTCGCCTCTCTTTATTTGTGGGTGAGAAATACACAAATAGAGTGGGTATGGTTGAATTAGCTTTCCATGTTCCGTCAGCTTGCGACATAGAGGGCCGTTGGTTGACAAATTACTTTCCTTCACTTTTTTTTTGCAGATTTCCGTGCAAACTTGGGTTGTATCTTGAAGAAAATCGAGCTAGAAATGAACATTCCAAGATCCAAGAAAGGGAAGAGCAGTACATCCACGGTCCAATTCAAACGAGGACGATCTTATTCCTCTTGAATTTACAACCCAAGCTTAATTAGTAGAGTATTTCAACTGCTTGTGTGAAAATATTCCTAATCAGTTTTGATTGTAAATAAAA
>NW_019942860.1:107389-108940 GCF_002910315.2 Salvelinus sp. IW2-2015 | reverse complement strand
AAAAGAGCAGAAAAACTCAAACGAATATGTGGATGAGGAAGGTAGTTGGTCAGATGGGCTATTTACAGATGGACTGTGTACAGCTGCAGCGARCGGTAAGCTGCTCTGACAGCTGATGCCTGAAGTTAGTGAGGGAGATATAAGTCTCCAACTTCAGTGATTTTTGCAATTCGTTCCAGTCAATGGCCGCAGAGAACTGGAAGGAAAGGCGGCCAAAGGAGGTGTTGGCTTTGGGGATGACCAGTGAGAAATACCTGCTGGAGCGCGTGCTACGGGTGGGTGCTGCTATGGTGACCAGTGAGCTGAGATAAGGCGGAGCTTTACCTAGCAAAGACTTATAGATGATCTGGAGCCAGTGGGTTTGGTGGCGAATATGTAGCGAGGACCAGCCAACGAGAGCATACAGCTCGCAGTGGTGGGTAGTATATGCGGCTTTGGTGACAAAACGGATGGCGCTGTGATAGACTACATCCAGTTTTCTGAGTAGAGTGTTGGAGGCTATTTTGTAAATGACATTGCCGAAGTCAAGGATCGGTAGGATAGTCAGTTTTACGTATGTTTGGCAGCATGAGTGAAGGCTTTGTTGCGAAATTGGAAGCCGATTCTAGATTTAACTTTGGATTGGAGATGCTTAACGTGAGTCTGGAAGGAGAGTTTACAGTCTAGCCAGACACCTAGGTATTTGTAGATGTCCACATATTCTAAGTCAGAACCGTCCAGAGTAGTGATGCTGGACGGGCGGGAGGCTGCGGGCAGCGATCGGTTGAAGAGCATGCATTTAGTTTTACTAGCATTTAAAAACAGTTGGAGGCCACGGAAGGAGTGTTGTATGGCATTGAAGCTCGTRTGGAGGTTAGTTAACACAGTGTCCAAAGAAGGGCCAGATGTATACAGAATGGTGTCTTCTGTGTAGAAGTGGATAAAAGAATCACCAGCAGCAAGAGCGACATCATTGATGTATACAGAGAAGAGAGTCGGCCCGAGAATTGAACKCTGTGGCACCCCCATAGAGACTGCCAGAGGTCCGGACAACAGACCCTCCGATTTGACACACTGAACTCTATCTGAGAAGTAGTTAGTGAACCAGGCGAGGCAATCATTTGAGACTTAGGGGTGTGAATAGTTATGAAATTAGATATTTCTGTATTTAATTTTCAATAAATTTGCATACATTTCAAATAACCTGTTTGTGCTTTTTCATTATGGGGGTATTGTGTGTAGATGGGTGAAAAAACGATTTAATCAATTTTTGAATTCAGACTGTAACTCAACAAAATGTGGAATAAGTCAAAGGGTATGAACACTTTCTGAAGGACACCGTATTTAATTGTTTACCTTCATTTTGCTTCCTTTGTAACTGCCGTCGTGGCCATGTGGTTGTGGATTTGTAACAGTTGATGATAAAGTGTTATGAAGTGGAGCGCAGACCAAGCAGCAACAGTTTGAACCTGACGCATGGTGAAATACTTGGCCTCTGGCTGATGGCAATAGTCACAAGCAGACACAGTTCCATGGTTTAGTACAAGTGTACATAGATGAGGTAAAGGCCTA
>NW_019942860.1:90911-103095 GCF_002910315.2 Salvelinus sp. IW2-2015 | reverse complement strand
GGGAGTGCCATTGACACTGGTTGTGTCTGGAGACTACCCCTGTTAGTGTTCGGTCATCTGTGTGGTTCGGTCTCTGTGTGTCGGTCCCTGTGTGTCGGTCCCTGTGTGTTCGGTCCTGTGTGTTTGGTCCTGTGTTCGTCTCTGTGTGTTCGATGCTTTTTTGATGACTGTTCTTAGGAACCACCCTATCCTAACCTCATCTTCACTCTCTCCGTCTGGGCTAACTGTGACACACACCACACACGTAAAGAGTGGACGACCGTCATTTCCCGCATTACCCTGCTCCCTAACCCCCCCCCCCCTCGATTCTCTTAACAGAATGATCTACAATGAGTCAAAACATACTGTCCTTTATGGTGGTCAATGAACAAAACATACTGTCCTTTTATGGTGTGGTTCAATGAGACAAAACATACTCCGTCCTCATAATTCTTTTGAGAATTTGCAAGCCATTAACCGGCCTCCCAACCGCAGACCAGTGTCACACGCCAGACACACCATCTGCGGGATCATCTGAGACCAGCCACCCGGACAGCTGATGAAACTGTGGGTTTGCACAACTGAAGAATTTCTGCAAAAACTGTCAGAAACCGTCTCAGGGAAGCTCATCTGTGTGCTCGTCGTCCTCACCAGAGTCTTGACCTGACTGCAGTTAGGCGTCGTAACCAACTTCAGTTGGCAAATGCTCACCTTCGATGGCCACTGGCACGCTGGAGAAGTGTACTCTTCACGAATTAATCCCGGTTTCCACTGTACCGGGCAGATGGTGAACAACGTGTATGGTGTCGTGTAGCCGAGCGGTTTTCTGATGTCAATTTTGTGAACAGAGTGGACCATGGTTGTCCGTAGCTACAGACAACGAACACAATTGCATTTTATCGATGGCAATTTGAATGCACAGAGATACCGTGATGAGATCCTGAGGCTCATTATCATGCCATTCATCCACCTCCATCACCTCATGTTTCAGCATGATAATGCAACGGCCCCATGTCTCAAGGATCTGCACACAGTTCCTGGAAGCTGAAAATGTCCTAGTTCTTCCATGGCCTGCATACTCACCAGACATGTCACCCGTTGAGCATGTTTGGGATGCTCTGGATCATTGTGTACGACACCACGTTCCAGTTCCCGCCAATATCCAGCAACTTCAACATTCCACAGGCCACAATCAACTTCCTGATCAACTCTATGTGAACGAGGTGTGTCGCGCTGCATGAGGCAAATGGTGGTCACACCAGATACTGACTGGTTTTCTGATCCACACCCCTACCTTTTTTTAAGGTATCTGTGACCAACAGATGCATATCTGTATTCCCAGTCATGTGAAATCCATAGATTAGGGCCGAATTAATTGATTTCAGTTGACTGATTTCCTGTAACTACTGTAACTCAGTAAAATGTTTGAAATTGTTGCATGTTGTGTTTATATTTTTGTTCAGTGTAACTATTTGGCTGTGTTTTCCCCTCGCTACTGTATATTAATGGGTTGAACAGTGTGAGGTGGGGTTTGTCTAGTGTGAGGTTGAACAGCGTGAGGTGGGGTTTGTCTAGTGTGAGGTTGAACAGCGTGAGGTGGGGTTTGTCTAGTGTGAGGTGGGGTTTGTCTAGTGTGAGGTTGAACAGCGTGGGGTGGGGTTTGTCCTAGTGTGAGGTGTGAACAGCGTGGGAAGGTGCTGGGGTGGGGTTGTCTAAGTGTATTACCCTCCACCAGGTAGGCTAGGTCTGCGTACCAAAATGGCACCATATTCCCTGTGTAGTGCACTACTCTTTAACGTTTGCCCTGATTTAAAAAAAAGTAGTGCACTACACAGGGAATAGGGGCCATTTGACCACCATGCTTGGTCTCTGGTAGAGTGGGAGAAATGTGATGGTCCGGCCTGTAATAGAGTGGGGGGGGGGGATTACTGTAATGGATTGAGAGCCTGAGAGAGGAAATACTGTGTGCTCTCTGCTGAACCCTGGCGTTCACCGGGGGAGCGAGAGAGGTGTGTGTGTGTGTGTGTGTGTCTCTCCGTGCTCCGCTTTGTTCGAGGGAGTTGATCTTTAGCTCTCGACTGCCGTGGCGTCCGCATTGTGCCGCAGGAGGAGAGCCCTCTCAGAGAACCAACCGTTCAAAGAAGAAGAGTGTTCCTGGGCAAGACCAACCTGTCCTCGGGAACATCTGCAGGGCCAGGGCTCGTCCCGGTGTCTTAGAGATGGGGCTGAGACTTGTTTATGTCAACGGCCTGTCTAGACTCGACCACCGATATACAGCGATGCAGCGAGAAAGCGACACAAGCCCTACAAACATACAGCTGGGAAACGTAGCTGGAAGAAGGGGAAGAAAGACAGGGTTTTACAAGATAAGACATATTAAGAAAGGAAATGATTTTCGATTGCGCAGTCTGGAAAGGCCCGTTTTTCAACCGGTTTTATTTTGTAGAGCATGTTTCTTCCGAGCCAATAGGAATTACCAGGCATAATGGAACCTGCTATAGAGATTACCAGGCTTATAATAGGACACACTGCTATAGAGATTACCAGGCTATAATGGAACACTGCTATAGAGTTACCCGGCTATGACACTGCTATAGAGATTACCCAGGCTATAATGGAACACTGCTATAGAGATTACCCAGGCTATAATGGACCACTGCTATAGAGGTTACCCAGGCTATAATGGAACACCTGCTATAGAGGTTACCCAGGCTATAATGGAACACTGCATTATAGAGATTACCCAGGCTATAATGGAACACTGCTATAGAGGTTACCAGGCTATAAGGAACACTGCTATAGAGTTACCCAGGCTATAATGGAACACTGCTATAGAGGTTACCCAGGCTATAATGGAACATGCTATAGAGGTTACCAGGCTATAATGGAACATGCCTATAGAGAGTTACCCAGGCTATAATGGAAATGCTATAGAGAATTACCACGGCTATAATGGAACACTGCTATAGAGGTTACCCAGGCTATAATGACCACTGCTATAGAGGTTACCCAGGCTATAATGGAACACTGCTATAGAGGTATCTCAGGCTATAATGGAACACTGCTATAGAGGTTACCCAGGCTATAATTGAACACTGCTATAGAGGTTACCAGGCTATAATGGAACACTGCTATAGAGTTACCCAGGCTATAATGGAACACGCTATAGAGGTTACCCAGGATATAATGGAACATCTGCTATAGAGATTACCCAGGCTATAATGGAACACTGCTATAGAGATTACCCAGGCTATAATGGAACTGCTATAGAGATTACCCAGGCTATAAGGACACTGCTATAGAAGATTACCCAGGCTATAATGGAACACGTAAGAGTTACCAGGCTTAACTGAACACTGCTATAGAAGTTACACACAGGCTATAATGGACACTGCTATGAGAGATTACCCAGGCTATAATGGAACACTGCTATGAGAGGTTACCCAGGCTATAATGAACACTGCTATAGAGATTACCCAGGCTTATAATGGAACTGCCTATAGAGATTACGGCTATAATGGAACACCTATAGGAGGTTACCCAGGCTATAATGGAACACTGCTATAGAGTTACCCAGGCTATAATGGACACTGCTATAGAGATTACCCAGGCTATAATGGAACACTGCTATAGAGGTTACCAGCTATAATGGAACACTGCTATAGAGGTTACCCAGGCTATAATGGACACTGCTATAGAGGTTACCGCAGGACTATAATGGAAACACTGCTATAGAGATTACCCAGGCTATAATGGACACTGCTATAGAGGTTACCCAGGCTATAATGGAACACTGCTATAGAGGATTACCCAGGCTATAATGGAACACTGCTATAGAGGTTCCCAGGCTATAATGGAACACTGCTATAGAGGTTACCCAGGCTATAATGGAACACTGCTATAGAGGTTACCAGGCTATTAATGGAACACTGTATAGAGGTTACCCAGGCTATAATGGACACTGCTATAGAGATTACCCAGATACCCAGGCGGCCAGGGCCATAGCTACATATGAGGACACGAGCCCGGACCTCGGTCATAAATAATGTAATTAAAAACTCCAGGGGCCCATTGATTTTGTGAGCCACTCACCTAGATATCGTATGTACATATAGCAAAATGTGTAGAAATGCAGGAATTTGCTGTGAAACTGCAACAAAAAGTTATGTAAAACAACGTATTTTCTATTTATTTTCTCAATCTTTTGTAATAAAAATTTTTTCTGCTACACACCCCCCTGTATGTATTAAATTATATAGTTTGTAATCCGCGGCGTTACATTTTAAATATTATTTATTTATATTTCCGTTATTTACACAGGTAAATTGACTGAGAACACGTTCTCATTTACAGCAACGACGAGGAAGAGGAGGGGGGTGAATGAGCCAATTGTAAACTCATGTTAATGTGAGTTTATGTGTAGCGGCTAATTGTATAGCTAAAAGGCTGTGTGTTTGCAGATGGACTGAGGTGATTGGAGATACAGTAGCCAAGGTGATCATGTCTGGGGTCTTTTCCTTTGTTGTTGTTGATGTTCTCCAAGTATAATTTTAGAGTTTTAGTTTTAAAATTCTATAGAAATGCAGCAAATTACTTTCTTAAAATGTATAGACACATCAGCTGTTAGGGGCCCAACTCAGATCACAGGAAAACACATCAGCTGTTAGGGGCCCAACTCAGATCACAGGACAACACATCAGCTGTTAGGGGCCCAACTCAGATCACAGAACAACACATCAGCCGTTAGGGGCCCAACTCAGATCACAAGAACACACATCAGCCGTTAGGGGCCCAACTCAGATCACAGAACACACATCAGCGTTAGGCCCAACTCAGATCACAGAACACACATCAGCTGTTAGGGGCCCAACTCAGCACAGAACACACATCAGCTCGTTAGGGGCCCAACCAGATCACAGAACACACTCAGCGTTAGGGGCCCAACTCAGATCACAGAACAACACATCAGCTGTTAGGGGCCCAACTCAGATCACAGAACAACCATCAGCTGTTAGGGGCCCAACTCAGATCACAGAACACACATCAGCTGTTAGGGGCCCAACTCAGATCACAGGAACAACACATCAGCTGTAGGGCCCAACTCAGATCAACAGACAACACATCAGCTTGTTAGGGGCCCAACTTTTTGACACAGGGAAAATCTGTCCATTCCTCCACACAGCAGTTGATGTGTTGATATTCTCTTTTCAGATGTAGTCAAGCTCATTACTTTTATCACAGAGATTGATTGGATGTTTAAACTGTAGCTCCGAAAAAAATGAATTGGCTAATCCCAAGAGTGACAGATGCTTATCCCTGGCCACCATCCAGATTTGGCTAGATAAAACATGTCACGTGCAAGTACCACGTCACCCGGACACCTGGGACCGATGGCAGTATCATATGTTTGTACAATCCTTGCAGAGATTTTTTTGTACATTGATGTCCTTGATAAGAGCTACCTTTCGGGGCCCTGCTTCCCAAACTATCTTTGTAACACATATACAAGTACTTTTTGTCTTAGATATGTTTTTAGAAATATGTCTTCCAAAACACGTGATGAAAAACTACTAATAAGGAGGATATGTTTTTATCACCTTACATTTTTTATCCTGTAGTTTCTTCTTCAACGAGAGACGAGGGATTTTTCCCCCGGAGAGAAAATAAAATACAAACCCCTCCATTTGCATTTTTTTTTTTTAAGATTTGAGAAGGTTAGTGAGAAACTGCTGAAGACATGATGTAACCTGTCAAGCATGAAGAGGACAAGACTGGAGGCGCCAAGCCCTGTTTGTTTAAGGCCCAGCTCTGTCAGGACTTGATTGGGCGTGCGCCCGCAGCCACCGGGGCTGGGGAAGGAACGCTATGGCTTGTGTCTGTCTCAACCTGTACCTGAGACGTGTTGCTGGGAGGAAGAACAGTCTGTTTGGGTGTTGTGTGTGTGTGTGGTGTGTGTGTGTGTGTGTGTGTGTGTGTGTGTGTGTGTGTGTGTGTGTGTGTGTGGTGTGTGTGTGTGTGTGGTGTGTGTGTGTGTGTGTGTGTGTGTGTGGTGTGTGTGTGTGTGTGTGTGTGTGTGTTGGGTTGGAGTATCTCTGGTGAGAGACGGAGTAGACTCTCACAGAAACACACACACCACACACACACAACACACACACCACACACAACACACACACAGTTATGCAGGCATGCTGCACTGTACACATGTCTTCAGTAGGCTAAGAATGTGCATAAATGCAAGTTTCAACCATTTGAAATATACAGGATGTCTCATAATCACACATTGCTGTTGTCCTCTGGCGTTACAGTGAATCCAGGCTCTTTTTTCCATCCACTATATCTACCTGGTGCACACAGCTGGTGTGTCTCGCAGGAATGTTTGGTGTCAGGAAGGACGAGGGCCTGGCTGGCTTTTCTTGGTGTCAGGAAGGACGAGGGCCTGGCTGGCTTTTCTCTTTGGTGTCCGGAAGGACGAGGGCCTGGCTGGCTTTTCTTTGGTGTCAGGAAGGACGAGGGCCTGGCTGGCTTTTCTTTGGTGTCAGGAAGGACGAGGGCCTGGCTGGCTTTCTTTGGTGTCAGGAAGGACGAGGGCCTGGCTGGCTTTTCTTTGGTGTCAGGAAGGACGAGGGCCTGGCTGGCTTTTCTTTTGGTGTCAGGAAGGACGAGGGCCTGGCTGGCTTTTCTTTGGTGTCAGGAAGGACGAGGGCCTGGCTGGCTTTTCTTTGGTGTCAGGAAGGACGAGGGCCTGGCTGGCTTTTCTTTGGTGTCAGGAAAGACGAGGGCCTGGCTGGCTTTTCTAAAGAATGTAATTTATCAGCTTCAACAAATCACGTTTTTTTTTTTGTCTCTTTACTTGATAAAACAACACGAAGTCACCTACCTACCACAGGCAAGGAAGCTTAGTCTTTGTATTCATTGAAAAGAACACAACGCTCCCATTTTTTCTCTCTGTTGACTCCTTGTCAAGCCTATCTGAGTAGTCAACTATAGTGAATGACTCTGCCTGTCTGCCTGCCTGTCTGCTTGTGTGTCTGCCTGTCTGCCTGCGTGTGTCTGCCTGCCTGTGTGTCTACCTGTCTGTCTGTCTGCTTCTGTGTGTGTCTGCCTGCCTGTGTGTGTGTCTACCTGTCTGCTTGTGTGTATCTGTCTGTGTGTCTGCCTGTCTGTCTGTCTGTCTACCTGTCTGTCTGTGTGTCTGTCTGTCTGTCTGCTTGTGTGTGTGTCTGTCTGTGTGTCTGCCTGTGGAGCTATATACTCATGCTAACTGGTTCTCCCAGAGCATTTTAGAAATGTGCGTTGTAATTTCAGAAAATGTCCATAATATATCTGCAATAATAGTGTAATGATGGTGTTTCACAGTGTTACTTCCCCGCCAGTGTTGTGATTGGCTGTGATATTTCTCCCGCAGGAGAGAATCTGTTGCGGCATCTGTTGTCAAATTGGGAAAGCTGTTCTGACTCTGTGGCTGTGTTATCTAGTGGAAATCGGGTCAAGTGGCCAATGGAGAAATCGCTCTTGTCATTTCCTGGGTTACTAAAATTCTACACTGTTCTCCTAATAACAGATGTGAGAAAACAAGCACGGAATAGTGCTAGCGAGTGATTGTACCATCTACATCGCTGTGAAATATCTTCATCAGTAACAACACATCAACTTTTAACCAGCTGTTTGAAAGTGAAAGGCTGGAAGCGCGAGTCTCCYCCATTTTACAGGAAACGCGGGGACATTTGTTCTGAATGCAGCCTAGTGCTGTTGCAAGTCACCTATCTTCCACATAGGGCAGCATTCTAGGACATTTAAATGTAGCACCTTTTAACGTTGTTCCAAATGGCACCCTATTCCCTATATAGTGCACTACTTTAGACCAGAGCCCTATGGCACCCTATTCCCTATATAGTGCACTACTTTAGACCAGAGCCCTATGACACCCTATTCCCTATATAGTGCACTACTTTAGACCAGAGCCCTATGACGCCCTATGACACCCTATTCCCTATATAGTGCACTACTTTAGACCAGAGCCCTATGACACCCTATTCCCTATATAGTGCACTACTTTTGACCAGGGCCTTATGGGTAGTGCACTGTGTAGGCAATAGGATGCCATTTGGGATTTGACCAGCTATGTATTGTGTTATCAGTGTTTCTACCCGTGTAATTACATAGTAATACAGGAGTAGTGCACCCTTCCTGGGAGAGTAGGGCCAGTGTGTGTGTGTGTGTGTGTGTGTGTGTGTGTGTGTGTGTGTGTGTGTGTGTGTGTGTGTACCTTTCAGCAGCAGCTTCTTAGCAAACACAACGCCAGCAGCACATAGTTGCTCAAAGTTTGTGGCTTGAGGGCTGGGATGGTTTATCTTTATCTGAGTGGCAGTGTGTTAACCTACAGTATGTCAGCCGTCTTCAACAACTATTGTCTTCTGCCTTGATGGTGGCAGATACTGAATGGTTTATTTATTTAACCTTTATTTAAACTAGGCAAGTCAGTTAAGAACAAATTCTTATTTTACAATGACGGTCTAGGAACAGTGGGTTAACTGCCTTGTTCAGGGYCAGAACGACAGATTTTTACCTTGTCAGCTCGGGGATTCAATCCACCAACCTTTCGGTTACTAGTCCAACGCTCTAACCACTAGGCTACCTGCCTCCCCCCTCTAACCACTAGGCTACCTGCCACCGTTATGTTTCATATCTGTTTGCCCAAAATGAATGGGTAGTTTTGAAATTATTCTCCCCTTTATGGCATTAGCATATGTCTCTCTCACATTCTCTCTCTCTCTCTCTCTCTCGGTTTCTCTGTTGCTCTCTCAGTCTCTCGGTCTCTGTCTCATTCTCTCTGTCTCTGTCTCTCATTCTTTCTCTTGGTCTCTCGGTCTCTCTCTCTCATTCTTTCTCTTGGTCTCCCGGTCTCTCTCTCTCTCTCTCGCTCTCTCCTATGTGTGTATGTGTGTTGGAGGAACTACTCTTGATGAAAGGAAAGGGAGTGCTAGCTAGAGGGATCGTCCTGGCACGGACAAGAGAGGAGACGTATCCTTGCCAAGTAAAAGCTAGATTGTGTAATAATATTACAAGTGAGACAGCTGCTGGGATGGGCTCCTTTTTTTCACTGGAACACAACTTAATAGAGATGGAATTTAATGTAGCATTGTTCTAGAGCAGCGAACACCGCCCCGGGACAATCTTCTCAGGACTTTTTACCCCTTCAGAACAGAAGTGAACCTGACAGGCAAAGTTTTCCTTCTGGGTTTTTCCATCACGTTCTCTTCACTGGAGGGATTTACACACTGGGCGTATCCCAAATAGCCCCCCACATTCCCTATATATAGTGCACTACTTTAGAGCTCTGATCTAAAGTAGTGCACTATATAGGGGGCCATTGGGGACGTAATAATATATATATATTTTTTTAAACCTTTTATTTAACGAGGCAAGTCAGTTAAGAACAAATTCATATTTACAATGACGGCTTAACAAAAGGCCTCCTACGAGGACGGGGGCCTGGGATTCAAAAATAAAAATATAAGACAAAACACACATCACGACAAGAGAGACACCATAACACTACATAAAGAGAGACCTAAGACAACAACATGGCAGCAACACAAAACATGGTACAAACATTATTGGGCACAGACAACAGCACAAAAGGGCAAGAAGGTAGAAACAACAATATGAGGGATCTGAGTAAGTATGGTAATGGCAGAATCAGCTGAATATTTTCTTTCTGATAGTCTTTCTCTTTCTTACTGTGCAGTTAGGCAGGAAACCACAGTGTCCCGTTAGCTAGGTAGCACCACAGCATTGTGAATGACAAATCTTTCAGTGAAGAAACTTCCATTCCTGCGGTCTGTGACTCTGATTAGTCAGATGCTGTGTCAGCCAGGTAGTGGTGGTGGTGGTGGTGAAAAAGGGATGTTATTATGGCAACCACCTCTAACCTCCACAGTAAGAGTCAGGAAGACTCATCGAAGATTCATGACGAAACGCTCGATGAGCGTCGTCGTTGGATTGAGACACGGACGATACGATGCCGTGAGGAACCTCTGCCCGTCTTGGCCATCAAATTGCAACACTGTGTCGTGTCCCCATGTCTTGAAGATGAAACATGATATCCAAGCCCAGAGTTAATAAGGGAGGGACAGTTTTTCTTTTTAAAGGAGGGCTAATTAAATTGTCCCTGGAGGGACGGGGTCCATTTTATGGCACCATTCCTCAGAAGAGCCTGGCTGCTGCTCCGGAGCCCACCTTACCAAGAGACACTAGGTGTGTCCCATCGAACACACACACACAAATCAAATGTATTTATAAAGCCCTTCMTACATCAGCTGATATCTCAAAGTGCTGTACAGAAACCCAGCCTAAAACCCCAAACAGCAAGCAATGCAGGTGTAGAAGCACYGTGGCTWGGAAAAACTCCCTAGAAAGGCCAAAACCTAGGAAGAAACCTAGAGAGGAACCAGGCTATGAGGGGTGGCCAGTCCTCTTCTGGCTGTGCCGGGTGGAGATTATAACAGAACATGGCCAAGATGTTCAAATGTTCATAAATGACCAGCATGGTCAAATAATAATAATCACAGTAGTTGTCGAGGGTGCAACAAGTCAGCACCTCAGGAGTAAATGGTCAGGGCTCAGCATTAACATGTTTAATTATACAAAGCTAAAATGTTGATACAAAAAAAACTGTTTTTGAATTTCTTTATTTTATTTCAAAGTCATTTGTGTTKAAATGTTTCTACGTTGTTTTAAAAGCATTACTCTTATTGAGATGCACTACATTTAAATTCTACACTGTCTCTTTAAGAGTGTCAAGTTTGAATGATAACATGTAAGAGATCAATTATTCATTCATTGCTATAATCATTGATCTTCTAAAGAAGCTATCCGTTCTCCTTTCTTTCTGTGCCCCCAAATGTTTAGATGTACTGGTAAAGTTACCAGGTTGTTTACCAGTGCATCAGTCATGTTACCTCAGCTAATTAAGTTACCAGGTTGTTAACTAGCTGAGGTAACATGACTGATGTTTAGATGTACTGGTAAAGTTACCAGGGGCGTGTGTAACTAGTCCTGATAGCTGATGTGGGTATACTATGACTGATCCTATTGTACTGGTGAAAAGTTAACCAGGCTTGATCCCTTAACTAGACATGACCGGCTAACTCATGAACTGATGTTTAGATGTACTAGTAAAGTTACCAGGCTGTTAACTAGCTGAGGTAACATGACTGATGTACTAGTAAAGTTACCAGGCTGTTAACTGCTGATGAAATTTGCTGGTGTGGAGGTAACAGGACTGATGTACTGGATAAAGTTACAGGCTGTTAACTAGCTGAGGTAACAGTGACTGATGTACTGTAAAGTTCAGAGCTGTTAACTAGCTGGTGAGGTAACATGACTGATGTACTAGTAAAGTTACCAGGCTGTTAACTAGCTGAGGTAACATGACTGATGTACTAGTAAAGTTACCAGGCTGTTAACTAGGCTGAGTGAGCCTAACCCTTGCACCAGCTGTTAGAGACAAGCTGTAAAATGCACACTATTGACTGTAAGATAGTACAGTGTTACCCGGGCCTCGTATGTAACTAGCCTGACCGTGGTTCTGCCCACTGGGGTTAACATCATGACTGAATCAGGTTCTGGCTCAAACTGCGATAAAAATTCAGTTACAAGGCTGCTTTTGTATGCATTGAATTTTTTCTTTACCAAATTCTCGATCTGTCGATCTGGACCTCGTAAACTAGTGGACATAGAACAGCTTACTATGTATAAGTTACCAGGCTGGTTTATACTCGCACTGACAATGTAACGCATGATGTGGTGTCCATGGGAGACGACCCACAACATTGGTTTATGTGGACCTGCCGACCATCAAAACTGACTAGTCTGCTTATGGAAACGATCCAGACATCATGGTTTTGGATTTGAGCATGTGTAACCCAAGCCACCACATGAGGGTCTGGATATGACCCACAAACATGTATGGAACGACCCAACTATAGCGATGGTTATGAATGTAAATGACCCACAAACATGGAATTTATCATGATCTGCGAACTCTAATTCCACAACAGGTTTTGGAAAACGACTCCACATCATGTTGACGACGACCCACACATGGTTCTGGTGAAACGGACCGCCCAAAACATTTCTGGAGGAACGACCCACAGATCAATGTTTTGAAACGATCAATTCCCCACAAGAGCCAAATGAGTGT
>NW_019942860.1:84178-85425 GCF_002910315.2 Salvelinus sp. IW2-2015 | reverse complement strand
GGTATGGAACGACCCACAACATGGTATGGAACGACCCACAACATGGTATGGAACGACCCACGTAAGTGGTTTTGGAACGACCCACAACATGGTTTATGAACTGGGCCTAGAAACAAACCTTTTGTTCCGCCAGCCACTGTGGCCGGTAGAAGATGATCAAATCTACCAGCCAGGTTTGGGATTTCCCCTGTTTTCTTTCTCAAAAATCACACCTTTTTTGATTTTATTATAGAAAAACAACGAAATTGGATGTTCTAATTTCAATAGCACACCTCAAGAGACTGGTGTTTTGACTGGCGGTGTTTCTGTACTGGGCAATAGCACCTGATTTGATACAAATCATCATAATATATCATTTTCTATCAGGTAAGCCTACTTTGCGGTTAACATTTAATTTGGGAAAGTTTTCTGGGAAAGCCTTTTAGAAATGACTTGCTAACTGGCTAAACAATGTGGTAGACACGCTAATCCCATGTCGTTTTCGTCTTCAGAAAGTTGCAAGAAATACAAATGACTGATGCATTTTCTTTTCATATTCTTTAGGCCCTTGGATTGAACAAATCTGCTGTTATTTTTCCCTCCGGGGCAGTCTGAGACAACCATTACAACCATTACCTGGGTGATTTTTTATTTCTAGTCGCACTGGTGCTCCCAAAATATCTAGGAGCTAATGCGACCAAAATGGTCACCCTGCCCACACACTAGCGCGCACGGACACACACATCACTCTGATGAAGAGTGAGTGTGTGTGTGTTTGTGTGTCTGATGAAGAGTGAGTGTGTGTGTGTTTGTGTGTCTGGTGAAGAGTGAGTGTGTGTGTGTTTGTGCGTCTGATGAAGAGTGAGTGTGTGTGTGTGTGTCTGATGAAGAGTGTGTGTGTTTGTGTGTCTGATGAGTGTGTGTGAGAGAGTATGTTTCAGGTGTATGTGAGCCATAATCACAGGCCTGTCTAACCCTCTGTGCTACAGATTGTGGTTTGTTGTGAAGGTCAGAATGTGTTGATTAAATGTGGTTATAAGGTCAGAATTCAATTTCCAGAGGATTCATGTATTTACTGTGTTCTTCGTTTTGACGGCTGGGCCCGACTATCTCCCGGGCCCGACTATCTCCCGGCCCCGACTATCTCTCTCCAGTACTGACCTGTCCTCTCTCTCTCCAGTACTGACCTGTCCTCTGCTCTGTCTCTCCGTACTGACCTGTCCTCTCTCTCTCCAGTCTGACCTGTGCCTCTTTTCTCTCCCGTATGA
>NW_019942860.1:68556-82775 GCF_002910315.2 Salvelinus sp. IW2-2015 | reverse complement strand
TGCTGACGCAACCGCCCCGCAGGGCGGCCGTTCACAGAGCCATGGCCCAGTTTACAAGAAGCAGAGCCACAGTCAGCCGAGGTGGGTCAAACGCCGTGCCCCAACCACGAGCTTCAGCCGAGGGACGTTCACACGACGGGTTTATGTCTCTCGAACACGCTTTCCTAAAACACCGCAGGAATTGGATACATATTATGCGTGTTTTATGCGAAGACTGTAAAACTATCAGAAACATCTTTTATTTCTGGACATTTTAAGCCCACGTATAAGGGTTGTTGAGTAGCACATATGAACATGCAAACATATTTTTTGCTGTTTTCGAGTTCAGCGGACCGGTCTAGGTTAACTGATCTCTCAGGGAAACTTGCTGCCTTGCAGTGGGAGCACTTTAGTTACCAAGGTTTGGATCACAGGCGCTGGCATCAAGGGTTTTGTTTACCCCGCCCCAGATGCTTCCTGTATTTCACTGCGACTTTAACTAACCTTTACCTCAATTGCTTCCGGTATCATTGACCGTTATTAACCTAACCCTTTACCTCAGATGCTTCCCAGTGTATCATGACCGTTTATTCAACTAACCTTTACCTCAGACCTGCCTCCCTGTATCATGACCGTTAATTTACTTAACCCTTACCTCAGGATGCCTTTCCTGGACTATCCCAGGATCCGTTATTCAAACCTAACCCCTTTACTCATCTGCTTCCGTATACTGAACGCTCTATTAAACTAACCTTTAACCCCCTCCCGATGCCTTTGCCTCTTCTCTGTTATCTATGAATTTCTGTGAATGTATGTATATTGCCCTTTACGCCTCGGTGATTGCTCCCGAGCATGGTATGTAGTACGTTATGTTGGTGGGTGTGGGGGAAGTTGGTATATTGGCCCTATAGGTGTTCCTGGTGGGTTGTGGCTTATTGTGTGATTGCTTTTGTGGTTGACGTTAGTAGAAGGAACCGTTGTACGGCCCAGGAGTCCGCGTAGTGTCTGTGAGTGTCTTGTGTGTGTGGTGTAGTTGGGTTGTTGGTTTACCGTCAGATGTGTGTGTGTGTGGCGGCCGAGGGGTCGCGAGCTGGTGTCTCATGAGTTGTATCTGTCTGTAACTGGTGGTGACCGGTCGAGATGGCGTGTCTCCCTGCGTATCCATGACGTTATGTGTGTGTGTATATGGTGATGTGTAGTATGTTGATGCTTACTCACGGATGCGTTCGCTGTGGTGGTATCAGATGTGGTCGTGTGGGTACTCTAACCTACCCTGTTACGCCTCTCGATCGCTTGCCCTGTACTATGCGACCTGGTTATTACCGACGTGAACCGCTTTACGCTCATTGATGCATTCCTGTATCGATTGGACCGTTATGTAACTAACCTCTTAGCCTCCTGATGGGCTGTCCTGTTCATGATGTTACCCTTAACTAACGCTTTTACCCTCAGGATGCCGCCCTGGATTCCATAGACCGTTATTAACGTAAACCTTCTACCTACAGCATGCTTCCTGCATTATTCATCCGACGCGTTCGATTACAACTAACCTTTTCCCTCAGGATCGCTCCCTGTATCATTGACAGTTATTAACTAACCTTTACCTCTCAGATGCGTTCCTGTCATTTCATGAACGTTCATATACATCCTAAGCCGTTTTCCAACTCAGATCCTGCTCCTCTTGTGATTCATCGACCGTGTAATTACAACTACACCTTTACCCTCCAGATGGCTTCCTGTATCATGACGGCTTAGTTAACCCTAGACCTTTACTTCTGACCTGCGCTTCCTGCTACATGATGTTATTAACGTAACCCTGTACCCCTCAGATGCCTTCCTTGGATCATTGATGTTATTAAACTAACGCCTTTTACTCCTCAGATTGCTTCTGTATCATGAATGTTATATAACGTAAACCTTAGCCCCCTCAGATGCTTCCTGTGCATACATGATGTCTATAACCACTCTACCTCTTGATGGAAAAACGCATCGATTCACAGGAGGCTTATTTATCTTCGTCTGATTCTGAACATGCAGCCGGTATTTATGCTATCATTTGGATAACGGCCCTTAACTGGTAATTTTGTGTTTTTGTACGGTCAGATAGCCCCCTCCCACGTCACCCCGTGACTCCCGAGTGGAGGGTAACCAGCCACTCTCACGCCTATACTGAGCGACCCCATACACGGGCCGTCCAGGAAGTGTACTGGCTCCCCTACGGAGCCCCCCAGCCTCAGGCGCTTACGTACTCCCCTCCCTTACCAAGCGCCCCCCCAGAGAGTCTAACAGCTGACTCCCTCCCCTACAAGCCCCCCAGGAGCGGCCTACAGTAACTGTCCCCCTCCTACCAACCTTTCCGAGGTAGACTACAGTACTCCCGGCCTACAACCCTTCCCCAGCGCTAGACAGACAAGCTCACGCCGCCGGGTCTGGGCCCTCCCTTAAAATCCCCCCCCCTCAGGGCAGTGTAGGAGTCAGCCCTGTCGCAAGTCTGTCCCCTCCTGTCCCCCCCCCATCATACACCAAGCCCCCCCCCCACCAGGCAGTGTTAGGAGTCAGGCCCTGTCCGGTCCTGTCCCCTTCTGTTCCCCATATCACCACCAAGCCCCCCCCCCCCAGGCAGTGTAGAGTCAGCCCTGTCCAGCTGGTCCCCCTCCTGTCCCCCATATCACCACCAAGCCCCCCCCCCCCTCCCCAGGCAGCCTGCTTCCAGTCTGTCCCCTCCTGTCCCCATATCACCACCACCCCCCCCCCCCCTCCGGCACGCTATAGTCAGCCCTGTCCAGTCTCCCCTCCTGGTCCCCTCATATCTACCACAAGCCCCCCCCTCCACGGCTCAGTTATAGGTCAGCCCTGCCCACGTCTGTCCCCTACCATGTCCCCCTATCACCACCAAGCCCCCCCCCTCCCAGCAGTAGTCAGCTTCCTGTCCAGTCCTGCGTCACCCCTCCTAGTCCCCCTATCACCACCAGCCCCCCCCCTCCGGCGAAGTAATAGCCAGCCCTTGTCCAGTCTGTTCCCCCTCCTGCTCCCCATCAATCCACCACCAAGCCCCCCACCCTCAGGCTAGCTGGTGGAGTATCCAGCCCTCACTGTCCAGTTTCCCCTCCTGTCCCCCATATCACCACAAGCCCCCCCCCCCCCCCCCCCGCCAGCCCTGGGGCGAACAGACAGTCCTCCAGTACCCCTGGTCCCCTCTGTCCCCTCTGTCATCACAACCACCACTCTGTCTATCTGTCTGCAACACCCTACGTGTCTCAGACGGGGTCACAGCAGAGTCTGGGCCCCTGATCTTCTGTAAATCTGGCTATCCTCACGTACTGGCCCTCTCATAGCCCCCCCCCCCCATCCAATCAGTCAGTGACAGTCAGCCCAGCAGCTGGTGTTCTCAACAGCCCCTCACCCCTACTGGGCCCATAGTGTGTACTACTACTACCTGTGTCCTCAACAGCCCCTCACCCCTACTGGGCCCATAGTGTGTACTACTACTACCTGTGTCCTCAACGGCTCTGGTCTAAACACTCAACACACTACTACCACTGTCATATATATATATAAAAAGCAGTGCTTATATTCAGATGGTCAGATGTGTACTACCTGTGTGTTTACAACCACCGAACACTTATTTTCTTCAGTCTTTTAAAATCATTTATGTTTATGAGGTGTTTCCATTCATTTGACCTGCTGTTCTCGTCCTCTTCCAGGTGGGCACAGAGTTCACCACCATCCTCTACAACTTCATGTGTAACTCCAGCTGTGTGGGAGGCATGAACCGACGCCCCATACTCATCATCGTCACCCTGGAAGCCAGAGAGTAAGACATTTTGTTTTTTGTTGTCAGTGGCTACTATAGGGTTGCAATATTCTGGACACTTTCCACAGTTGGAGGATTCCCGGAATCAGGAGTGGGAATCTTCCAAACGGGATTRATGAAAAGAAAGAAAAAAAATTGGGGAGGGGGAAATGTCCATATTGGGTATTTTGTATCTGATCCCACCTCCTCATAGATGGTAAAAAAAAGTCTTGGTCCGTCTCTCTCTCGRCACCTAGTGGTCAGGTGCTMGGWCGTCGRTGCTTCGAGGCCAGGATCTGTGCGTGTCCTGGCCGGGACCGCAAGGCGGACGAGGACAGCATCCGCAAGCAGCATGTTACTGACGGAACAAAGACCAGTGAGGGTATGAAACGCCGTAAGTAGTGCTGGGAGCTGCTGGAGGACTGACTCTGATTATACTACACTCTGCATGCTGCCAGCCCCTTGGCTGTGGTGTCCCCTCCTGCGCTCTGCTGTCTCCTCCTGCGCTCTGCCGTCTCCTCCTCCTCCTCTGCTGTCTCCTCCTCCTCCTCTGCTGTCTCCTCCTCCTCCTCTGCGTCGTCTCCTCCTCCTCTGCGTCATCTCCTCCTCCTCTGCGTCGTCTCCTCCTGCTTTGCCTCTTCCTGCTCTGTGCTGTGTCCCCCTGCTCTGTGCTTGTTTTCCATCCTATGCTTGCTGAGGTTAATACGTAGGATAAAGTTAGCATCATCCCAGGTGTACCAACCCAGGTACTTACCAGGCCTCTGTCCCCCTCCTCAGCCTTCCACCAGGTCTCTCATGGAATACAGATGTCCTCCATCAAGAAGAGAAGATCTACAGATGAGGAAGTGTTCTGTCTGCCCGTAAGTGTCTACAGTCTGGCCACACTCTCGTCATTCAGCTGGGATTTCCCCAGAGAATTAACTGACCACCCCATGACGATGTTCAATAAACTATGGAATTGATTGACCCTGTGAAGTTCTGATACTGTCTGTTCGATAGAAATAGAACCCAGATGAAAACATTTATTAGGGGAGTGTTTCAAAATAAGAGCCCGAACTTCAGAATAAAAGTCCTCTGTCCATACTGGCAAAAGCAACCTTGTTATATACGTTAATATATACAAAAGTATGTGGACACCCCTTCAAATTAGTGGATTTGGCTATTTCAGCCACACTCGTTGCTGACAGGTGTATAAAAATCGAGAACACAACCATGGAATCTCCATGGACAAACATTGGCAGTAGAATGGCCTTACTGAAGAGCTCAGTGACTTTCATTGTGGCACCGTCATAGGATGCCACCTTTCCAACAAGTCAGTTTGTCAAATTACTGCCCTGCTAGAGCTGTCCCCGGTCAACTATAAGTGCTGTTGTGAAGTGGAAACGTCTAGGAGCAACAACGGCTCATCCAAAAAGTGGTAGGCCACGCAAGATCACAGAACGGGACCGCCAAGTGCTGAAGCGCGTAGCGCATAAAAATCGTCTGTCCTCGGTTGCAACACTCACTACCAAGTTCCAAACTGCCTCTGAAAGCAACGTCAGCACAATAACTGTTCGTCGGGAGCATCATGAAATGGGTTTCCATGGCCGAGCAGCCGCACACAAGCCTTAGATCACCTTTCTCAATGCGTCGGCTGGAGAGGTGTAAAGCTCGCCGCCATTGGACTCTGGAGCAGTGGAAACGCAATTCTCTGGAGTGATGAATCACGCTTCAGGAGAACGCTACCTGCCCCAATGCATAGTGCCAACTGTAAAGTTTGGTGGAGGAAGAATAATAGTCTGGGACTGTTTTTCATGGTTTGGGCCCCTTAGTTCCAGTGAAGGGACATTTCAACGCTACAGCATACAATGACATTCTAGACGATTCTGTGCTTCCAACTTTGTGGCAACAGTTTGGGGAAGGCCCTTTCCCTGTTTCAACATGACAATGCCCCCGTGCACAAAGCGAGGTCCATGCAGAAATGTTTGTTGAGACCGGTGTGGAAGAACTTGACTGTCTGGGCACAGAGCCCTGACCTCAACCCCATCGAACACCATTGGGGTGATTTGGAACGCCGACTGCGAGCCAGGCCTAATCGCCCAACATCAGTGCCCGACCTCACTAATGCTCTTGTGGCTGAATGGAAGCAAGTCCCTGCAGAAATGTTCCAACATCTAGTGGAAAGCCTCCCTGAGACTGGAGGCTGTTATAGCAGCAATGTTCCAACATCTAGTGGAAAGCCTTCCCTGAAGACTGGAGGCTGTTATAGCAGCAATGTTCCAACATCTAGTGGAAAGCCTTCCCTGAAGACTGGAGGCTGTTATAGCAGCAATGTTCCAACATCTAGTGGAAAAGCCTTCCCAGAAGAGTGGAGGCTGTTATAGCAGCAATGTTCCAACATCTAGTGGAAAAGCCTTCCCAGAAGAGTGGAGGCTGTTTATAGCAGCAATGTTCCAACACTAGTGGAAAGACTTCCCAGAAGAGTGGAGGCTGTTATAGCAGCAATGTTCCAACATCTAGTGGAAAGCCTTCCCTGAAGAGTGGAAGGCTGTTATAGCAGCAAAAGGGGGACCAACATCCATATTAAGCCCATGATTTTAGAATGAGATGTTCAACGATCAGGTGTCCACATACTTTTGGTCATGTATGTGAATGTTTTCTATCAAACAATATAATATACATCTCTGTATGTCTGCATTAAATTTATCGTGTGGATTGTCCCAGCTGCTGACCAACCCCTCTCGCTCTCTCTCTGTCTCTGTAGATTAAAGGCGTGAAATCTATGAGATTTTGGTCAAAATCAAAGAGTCACTGGAATCATGCAGTTTCTGCCTCAGCACACTGTCGAGTCATACAGGCAGCAGCAGCAGAACCTCCTGCAGAAACAGTGAGTACAACCCTCTGTCGGACCGGCCATGAGAAAGGATTCGTACTACCTCTGTCGACCGGTCCATTAGATTAAAGGAATTACTGTACTACCCTCTGTCGGACCGGTCCATTAGATAAAGGATTACTGTACTACCCTCTGTCGGACCGGTCCATTAGAAAAGGATTACTGTACTACCCTCTGTCGGACCGGTCCATTAGATAAAGGATTACTGTACTACCCTCTTCGGACCGGTCCATTAGATAAAAGATACTGTACTACCCTCTGTCGGACCGGTCCATTAGATAAAGGATTACTGTACTACCCTCTGTCGGACCGGTCCATTAGATAAAGGATTACTGTACTACCCTCTGTCGGACGCGGTCCATTAGAGAAAGGATTACTGTACTACCCTCTGTCGGACCGGTCCATTAGATAAAAGGATTACTGTACTACCCTCTGTCGGACCGGTCCATTAGATAAAGATTACTGTACTACCCTCTGTCGGACCGGTCCATAAAAAGGATTACTGTACTACCCTCTGTCGGACCGTCCATTAGATAAAGGATTACTGTACTACCCTCTGTCGGACCGGTCCATTAGAATAAAGGATTACTGTACTACCCTCTGTCGGACCGGTCCATTAGATAAAGGATTACTGTACTACCCTCTGTCGGAACCGGTCCATTAGATAAAGGATTAACTGTACTACCCTCTGTCGGACCGGTCCATTAGATAAAGGATTACTGTACTACCCTCTGTCGGACCGATCTATTAGATAAAGTATTACTGAAACCACTGAGCTAGACTCCACAAGGCTTACAACACTAGTGTGAACACCACTAAGCTGGAAACAAGGTCCCGCCCCCCCCTCAGCTTAACCTCTGGTTCCTTGTTTTGTCTCTTAACCTTCTGCATGTGCTCTACGGTTGACATTCGAACTTGATTGACTAGTTTGCCTATGAATTAAAAGAAAGACTGTGTACTGCAGCATATGAAGCTTATTCAAGGGAAAGCACTCGAAGTTGTGAAATGTTAGTTTTCACTTTTGTTTTGGATTCAACACCACCCTGATTTGAGCGTGATAGCTTTTTTGGTGGAATACATAGCCTGTTACTGAGATGTAGGGTTGTGTAACATTGAGTACTGCAGTAATGATGTTTGAGCTGAGTGAACACATCAGCGTGATGACTATTTGGATAAGGCTTAAACGATGCTGTTTGACAGGTGAACATTTTTGCTTTTTGGTCACTCACTAATATTTATCAGAACATTCTACAAGTTGCATCTGCTTCCCAGAGGGTTGTGTGATATAGAGCGGGTTTCGTCTCTGATGAGATGTACCCCAAGCCCTGGATCAGCCTAGTCGTACAAGCTGGGCATCAGAACCTACGCTCTGTTTTACAAGCCTGGGCATCAGAACCTACGCTCTGTTTTACAAGCCTGGCATCAGAACCTACGCTCTGTTTTACAAGCCTGGGCATCAGAACCTACGCTCTGTTTTACAAGCCTGGGCATCAGAACCTAGCCTGTACGTGCATGTGTTTTACAAGCCTGGCATCAGAACCTACGCTCTGTTTTACAAGCTGGGCATCAGACCTACGCTTGTTTTACAAGCCTGGCATCAGAACCTACGCTCTGTTTTACAAGCCTGGGCATCAGAACCTACGCTCTGTTTTACAAGCCTGAGGCATCAGAACCTACGCTTCTGTTTTACAAGCCTGGGCATCAGAACCTACCGCTCTGTTTTACAAGCCTGGCATCAGAACCTACGCTCTGTTTTACAAGCCTGGGCATCAGAACCTACGCTCTGTTTTACAACAAGCCTGGGCATCAGAACCTACGCTCTGTTTACAAGCCTGGGCATCAGAACCTACGCTCTGTTTTACAAGCCTGAGCATCAGAACCTACGCTCTGTTTTAACAGCCTGGCATCAGAACCTGCGCTCTGTTTTACAAGCCTGAGCATCAGAACCTACGCTCTGTTTACAAGCCTGGGCATCAGAACCTACGCTCTGTTTTACAAGCCTGGGCATCAGAAACCTGCGCTCTGTTTTACAAGCCTGAGCATCAGAACCTACGCCTCTGTTTTACAAGCCTGGCATCAGAACCTACGCTCTGTTTTACAAGCCTGGGCATCAGAACCTACGCTCTGTTTTACAACCTGGGCATCAGAACCTACGCTCTGTTTTACAAGCCTGAGCATCAGAACCTACGCTCTGTTTTACAAGCCTGGCATCAGAACCTACGCTCTGTTTTACACGCTGAAGCACACTAGCCGTCTTTTACAAGCCTGGGCATCAGAACTACGCTCTGTTTTACAAGCCTGGCATCAAACCTACGCTCTGTTTACAAGCCTGAGCATCAGAACCTACGCTCTGTTTTACAAGCCTGAGCATTCAGAACCTACGCTCTGTTTTACAAGCCTGGGCAAGCAACCTACGCTCTGTTTTACAAGCCTGAGCATCAGAAACCTACGCTTCTGTTTTACAAGCCTGGGCATCAGAACCTACGCTCTGTTTTACAAGCCTGAGCATCAGAACCTACGCTCGTTTTACAAGCCTGGGCATCAGAACCTACGCTCTGTTTTACAAGCCTGGGCATCAGAACCTACCGCTCTGTTTTACAAGCCTGAGCATCAGAACCTACGCCTCGTTTTACAACCTCGAGCATCAGAACCTACGCTCTGTTTTACAGAGCCTGAGCATCAGAACCTACGCTCTGTTTTACAAGCCTGGGCATCAGAACACGCTCTGTTTTAACAAGCCTGAGCATCAGAACCTACGCTCTGTTTACAAGCCTGAGCATCAGAACCTACGCTCTGTTTTACAAGCCTGAGCATCAGAACCTACGCTCTGGTTTTACAAGCCTGGGCATCAGAACCTACGCCTGTTTTACAAGCCTGGCATCAGAACCTACGCTCTGTTTTACAAGCCTGAGCATCAGAACCTACGCTCTGTTTTACAAGCCTGGGCATCAGAAACCTACGCTCTGTTTTACAAGCCTGGCATCAGAACCTACGCCTCTGTTTTACAAGCCTGGCATCAGAACCTACGCTCTGTTTACAAGCCTGGCATCAGAACCTACGCTCTGTTTTACAAGCCTGAGCATCAGAACCTACGCTCTGTTTACAAGCCTGGCATCAGAACCTACGCTCTGTTTTACAAGCCTGGGCATCAGAACCTACGCTCTGTTTTACAAGCCTGAGCATCAGAACCTACGCTCTGTTTACAAGCCTGAGCATCAGAACCTGACGCTCTTTTAACAGCCTGGCATCAAGAACCTACGCTCTGTTTTACGAAGCCTGACATCAGAACTCTACGCTCTGTTTTACAAGCCTGGCCATCAGAACCTACGCTCTGTTTTACAAGCCTGCGGCATCAAGAACCTACGCTCTGTTTACAAGCCTGAGCATCAGAACCTACGCTCTGTTTACAAGCCTGAGCATCAGAACTACGCTCTGTTTTTACAAGCCTGGATCAGAACTACGCTCTGTTTTACAAGCCTGGCATCAGAACCTACGCTCTGTTTTACAAAGCCTGAGCATCAGAAACCTACGCTCTGTTTTACAAGCCTGGCATCAGACCTACGCTCGTTTACAAGCCTGAATAGACTGATGGAAACGCCTTTAGGTGCTCTGCCAGGTTTGCACAACAACAGCCGTTTCCAAATCCCTTATCCAGTCAGTCCCAGTAATTGGCTTGAGTGTTTTCATACACTCTCATACACAAATGCTGCACTCCCTCGCCCTCATTGAGGGGCGGACTGGGACCAGAAATCTGCCCTGGCATTTCTAACACGCCGGAACAATTTTTTTCACCTCAAGGCCCCCACACCGGCCCCATTTATTAACCAGATAATGATKATTTTGCGCAAAAAAAACAACAAGTTAGACTGGCCCACTGGGCTAAAAATGAACTAGCACATCTAGCAGTTGCCTGAAATGCCAGATGGCCAGTCCGCKCCTGCCCTCAGTCCTCGCCCATTCAGTTTAAGGGCTGGGGAGAAAAAGGCGGTTATTTGTAAATTATAGTTTTAAATAGTGTGCTGCTTTCCTTGACGCCCTATGATAATTACTGCTTTTGTTATCGTTTCTCATTTAGAAAACTGTCAGACTCTGACATAATGCTTACATTCGCTTTAAAAAAAAAAATCCTGGTTTGAAAAGCCAGTTTTAGGCGTAGCCCATTTTAGGTTTACTGTTAGTTTAGGTGCTGTCATCCTGCACTATGGCGCCCCCATCCACAGTGTGGCTGGTTGTGGCAGTGCAGCATGTATGACACACTGGAGGGCAGGGCCCAGTGGTTTTATATGCTGCAATMCCGTCACTGGTTAATTTCATAAGAACAGAACAGTATTTAGCCTACACTATACTTTACACTATTGATGTTTTGGGGAACATCTTCAAACTCAACAAACTGGTCAAGAACAGCTGTATTTACTCTAGACTGAAAACCTGTAGTTTGTAGCATAGTTGACTGGACTGTGTTCAGATTCTCATGCCTCATCTCTGCACACTGCGCTTTATTCTGATCCTGTTGCTTCACTCTCTTCTCCATGACCTTTCACCTCCATTAGTCCTAACCCCAGTAGTGTTCTTCACAGCATTATCAAATAAAAAATCCTGCCAGAAGGTGTGTTTTGATTTTGATTTTACTCTATGGACAGTCAAGTCCAGAGTCTCCCGATTTATGATACTATTGCTGTTTAATAGTGCCCTCTTCTGGAAGTTAATGTTACCACACACGGCACTGAAATGGCCACACTGCACTGAAATGGNCACACGGCACTGAAATGGCCACACTGCACTGAAATGGGCATCCTTCATTTTCTTCTTCAATACTGTGTTTCCAAATGGCTCTGTTTCTCTATTTTGTAACTCTCTTCTCTCAACCTTTGACTTTCTACTGGTTTATTTCTCTGTTTCCTGTTTCCTACTCTCCTAAAGTGAGTCCTTACTTTCTTCTTCTTCTCTCTTTCTTCTCTGGTTCCTGTCTGCAGTCTGCTTAAAGCCCGGCTACGTTCAGAGCTCCTGGAACCCCTAGCAGCAGAGCAGAGGAGACGATGCAGTACCTCCTGAGACTCACCTCATCCTCACATTCCTCCTCCCTTCAGTTTCCTCGCCCCTAAAACCTCAGCCACAATCAGACTAGGGGCTCCTCTTTCACCTCTCATCCATCTCGCTCTTTCTGGACTTTTTCTAATAATCTCTCTCCTCCCTCCCTCTTTCTACCTCTCTCTCTCTCCCTTTCTCCACCTCTCTCTCTTTCTCCCCCTCCCTCCCTCTCTCCTCGGTCTCTGGGTTCCTGCTCTGAGATTGTGCCGCTATTGACACTCTCACATTCTCCAAACAGAGTTAAATAAACAGATAAACAGTCTGTTGGTGCTTCATGTTCATGAAATAAAACGTTTTGTTTTCCTATTCATTACTTACGTAACACATAATATGTTACAACTTTTAGACTGTCTGGCGAGTACTCTGCATACCAGTCTACTGATAAGATGCTGTCACATTCAAAAGTCGGATATWAGATGTTTTTGCATGCCAGATTAATTTTTTTCTTTTTAAATAATAAACTTTGTAGGTGTGTGGCAACACCAGTCTCAAACAGCAGAGGGCGCTTGACTTATTCAAAATTCAGTTTGTTTCATTGAAATGTTTTACATTGAGAGTCATTTAGCAGACGCTCTTATCCAGACTTAGTGCATACATTTTCGTACTTTTTTTTCTCTTCATACTGGTCCCACTGCGGGAATCGAACCCACAACCCTGGTGTTGCAACCGCCATGCTCTACCGCCTGTGTCACACGGGACCCCGATGGTCAGCGATTAGGCTATACAACACATAGCCTATATCCTGTTTTAAAGCACCATTCATGTCTTTGTTGCTTTTTAAGTTTGTGTTGCTTATGGGTAAAAAAAAAAATGAAGTTAGTAATTGAGTTATGGACAGGGACACAGTTCTACCTGTATTGCAGTCAGAACACATTGCATAGTATCCGCCTCTCGGCTGACCTCTCCTCCTATTGGCTGGGGCTGGTCAGGAACCAAGCACTAGTGTTTTTCTACAAGACTTCACGTGTCTATTGATTGAGCTCGTTGTTTTGTCTTTGGAGCTGGACTCAAACCTAACAGTGTTTTCCCCGTGACACTCTATTGTCTATATAATGACTATTTTTTTAACCAGAGCCCTGTGGCAGTCCTAGGTCGAGCCCTGTGGCAGTCCTAGGTCGAGCCCTGTGGCAGTCCTAGGTCGAGCCCTGTGGCAGTCCTAGGTCGAGCCCTGTGGCAGTCTAGGTCGAGCGCCTGTGGCAGTCCTAGGTCGAGCCCTGTGGCAGTCCTGGAGGTCGAGCCCTGTGGCAGTCCTAGGGTCGAGCGCCCTGTGGCAGTCCTAGGTCGAGCCCTGGTGGCAGTCCTAGGTCGAGCCCTGTGGCAGTCCTAGGTCGAGCCCTGTGGCAGTCCTAGGTCCGAGGCCCTGTGGCAGTCCTATGGATCCTGGTCAAAAAGTAGTACATAACAAAAGGAATAAGGTTCCATTTGGGATGGACATTAGTAATGTTATGGGAAGAGGTTCATGTGGGATGGACATTAGTAATGTTATGGGAGAGGTTCCATGTGGGATGGACATTAGTATGTTATGGGGAAGTTCCATGTGGGATGGACATTAGTAATGTTATGGGAGAGGTTCCATTTGGGATGGACATTAGTAATGTTATGGGGAGAGGTTCCATGTGGGATGGACATTAGTAATGTTTATGGGAGAGGTTCCATTGGGGATGGACATTAGTAATGTTATGGGAGAGATTCCATGTGGGATGGACATTAGTAATGTTATGGGGAGAGGTTCCATTTGGGATGGACATTAGTAATGTTATGGGGAGAGGTTCCATTTGGATGGACATTAGTAATGTTATGGGGAGAGGTTCCATGTGGGATGGACATTAGTAATGTTATGGGGAGAGTTCCATTTGGGATGGACATTAGTAATGTTATGGGGAGAGGTTCCATTGGGATGACATTAGTAATGTTATGGGGAGAGGTTCCATGTGGGATGGACATTGTAATGTTATGGGGAGAGGTTCCATTGTGGGATGGACATTAGTAATGTTATGGGGAGAGGTTCCATTTGGGATGGACATTAGTAATGTTATGGGGAGAGGTTCCATGTGGGATGGACATTAGTAATGTTATGGGGAGAGGTTCCATGTGGATGGACATTAGTAATGTTATGGGGAGAGATTCCATTGGGATGGACATTAGTATGTTATGGGGAGGTTCCATGTGGGATGGACATTAGTAATGTTATGGGGAGAGGTTCCATGTGGGATGGACATTAGTAATGTTATGGGGAGAGGTTCCATGTGGATGGACATTAGTAATGTTATGGGGAGAGATTTCCATTTGGATGGACATTAGTAATGTTATGGGGAGAGATTCCATGTGGGATGACATTAGTAATGTTATGGGGAGAGTTCCATTTGGGATGGACATTAGTAATGTTATGGGGAGAGGTTCCATTTGTGGGATGGACATTAGTAATGTTATGGGGAGAGGTTCCATGTGGGATGGACATTAGTAATGTTATGGGGAGAGGTTCCATGT
>NW_019942860.1:51058-65065 GCF_002910315.2 Salvelinus sp. IW2-2015 | reverse complement strand
GACATTAGTAATGTTATGGGGAGAGGTTCCATTTGGGATGGACATTAGTAATGTTATGGGGAGAGGTTCCATGTGGGATGGACATTAGTAATGTTATGGGGAAGGTTCCATGTGGGATGGACATTAGTAATGTTATGGGGAGAGATTCCATTTGGGATGGACATTAGTAATGTTATGGGGAAGGTCCATGTGGATGGACATTAGTAATGTTATGGGGGAGAGGTTCCATGTGGGATGGACATTAGTAATGTTATGGGGAGAGTTCCATGTGGATGGACATTAGTAATGTTATGGGGAGAGTTCCATTGGGATGGACATTAGTAATGTTATGGGAGAGATTCCATGTGGGATGGACATTAGTAATGTTAGGGGGAGAGATTCCATTTGGGATGGACATTAGTAATGTTATGGGGAGAGGTTCCATTGGGATGGACATTAGTAATGTTATGGAGAGGTTCCATTGGGATGGACATTAGTAATGTTATGGGGAGAGGTCCATGTGGGATGGACATTAGTAATGTTATGGGGAGAGTTTCATGTGGGATGGACATTAGTAATTGTATGGGAGAAGTTCCATGTGGGATGGACATTAGTAATGTTATGGGGAGAGTTCCATTTGGGATGGACATTAGTAATGTTATGGGAGAGATTTATTATGAATATCATGCTGGCCATGTTGTATGTTGTATAAAGTCACTGCCGGACAGTTTGTTTGTTTGTTTTTTTTCTTTAAATTTTCTGAAAGATATTTAGGATTGACAGATACATGACAAACACATGCCTTTATGTACAGAGAGCAGATTCTATGGAGAACTTTCTATTGACTGTTTGAAACAGATTGTTTTTGATACATGGGCTGTTGCTGTTGGGTCTATCAGAACTCAATAAATGTATTTTCTGCTTTGATTTCCCTTGTCATTTTTTTCTCTTACATCTCTACATTTGCAAAACAAGGAACCCCATCAGCTCAAGCCCATGATTCCACTAAGGGCTCTATTCAATCAGATCAGCTTTATCCGACATTCTGACGGTGTCAGAGGTGGAACTGCGTTAGAGCTGTCGAATCCACAAGCGGCTCCTGGCGTTATACCTAAAGCGGACATTGCCATTGGCTGCACGGAATTGCAGTAACAGAAATCCCATGCAGCCATGTTTATAAATTGGAACACAGGAATGTGAGATGTCACCTCCATTAGGATGATAGATGTAATCTACCCCTCCATTAGGATGATAGATGTTATCTAAAACTCTTAGGATGATAGATGTAATCTACTCCTCCATTAGGATGATAGATGTATTTCTACTCTCATTAGGATGATAGATGTAATCTACTCTCCATTAGGATGATAGATGTAATCTACTCCTCCATTAGGATGATAATGATCTACTCCTCCATTAGGATGATAGAATGTAATCTACTCCTCCATTAGATGATAGATGATAGATGTAATCTACTCTCCATTAGGATGATAGATGTAATCTACACCTCATTAGGATGTAGATGTATTAACTCTTAGGATGATAATGTAATCTACACCTCCATTAGGATGATAGATGTAATACTACTCCTCCATTAGGATGATAGTGTAATCTACACTCCATTAGGATGTATATGTAACTACACTCCATTGGATGATAGATGTAATCTACTCCTCATTAGGTAAGATGTATTACTCCTCATTAGGAATGATAGATGATAGATTATCTACTCCTCATTAGGATGATAGATGATAGATGTAATCTACACTCATTAGGTGATGATGTAATCTCTCCTCATTAGATGATAGATGTAATCTACTCCTCCATTAGGATGATAGATGTAATCTATCCATTAGGATGATAATGTATCTACTCCTCCATTAGGATGATAGATGTAATCTACTCTCCTTAGGATGATAGAGTATCTACCCTCCATTAGGATGATTGTAATCTACACTCCATTAGGATGATAGATGTAATCTACTCCTCCATTAGGATGATAATGTAATCTACTCCTCCATTAGGATGATAGATGATAGATGTAATCTACTCTCCATTAGGATGATAGATGTAATCTACTCCTCCATTAGATGATAGATGTAATCTACCTCCATAGGATGATAGATGTAATCTACTCCTCCATTAGGATGATAAGATGTAATCTACTCCTCCATTAGGATGATAGATGATAGATGTAACTTACTCCATTAGGATGATAGATGTAATCTACTCCTCCATTAGGATGATAGATGTAATCTACTCCATTAGGATGATAGATGATAGATGTAATCTACTCCTCCATTAGGATGATAGATGATAGATGTATCTACTCTCCATTAGGATGATAGATGTAATCTACTCCTCCATTAGGATGATAGATGATAGATGTAATCTACTCCTCCATTATGATATAGATGAATAATTTAATCTACTCTCCATTAGGATGATAGATGATAGATGTAATCTACTCCTCCATTAGGATGATAGATTTAATAATCTACTCCTCCATTAGGATGATAGATGATGATGTAATCTACTCCATTAGGATTGAAGATGTAATCTACTCTCCATTAGGATGATAGATGTAATCTACTCCTCCATTAGGATGATAGATGTAATCTACTCCTCCATTAGGATGATAGATGTAATCTACTCCTCCATTAAGATGAAGATGTAATCTACACCTCCATTAGGATGATAGAATTGTAATCTACTCCTCCATTAGGATGATAGATGTAATCTACTCTCATTAGGATGATAGATGTAATCTACTCCTCCATTAGGATGATAATGTGAATACTCCTCCATTAGGATGATAGATGTAATCTACTCCTCCATTAGGATGATAGATGTAATCTACTCCTCCATTAGATGATAGATGATAGATGTAATCTACTCCTCATTAGGATGATAGATGTAATCTACCCTCCATTAGGATGATAGATGTAATCTACCCTCCATTAGGATGATAGATATTGTATCTACTCCTCCATTGGATGATAGATGTAATCTACTCCTCCATTAGGATGATAGATGTAATCTACTCCTCCATTAGGATGATAGATGTAATCTACTCCTCCATTAGGATGATAGATGTAATCTACTCCTCCATTAGGATGATAGGAGATGTAATCTACTCCTCCATTAGGATGATAGATGTAATCTACCTCCATTAGGATGAAGATGTAATCTACCCTCATTAGGATGAAAGATGTAATCTACCTCCATTAGGATGAATAGATGTAATCTACTCCTCCATTAGGATGATAGATGTAATCTACTCCTCCATTAGGATGATAGATGATAGATGTGAATCTACTCTCTATTAGGAATGATAGATGATAGATGTAATCTACTCCTCCTTAGGATGATGATTAATTACCTCATTAGGATGATAGATGTAATCTACTCCTCCATTAGGATGATAGATGTAATCTACATTAGGATGATGTTTAATCTGAGCTTCATTATTAGTATATGGTCTTGATGTTCTGAACTTCTAAGGAGAGTGGGGCGGCCGTGGCTTCGTGACAATCGCAAGAGCAGCTGCTCACCGATTTGACAGCTCCAATACCAAAACGTCTGCTATAGGACGGTTAACGCTGATCTGATTTGAATCTATACACATACTGTTAGATGACACATACACTTTATAGTCATAGAGAGATGCTTTGAGTTTCTGTGGCGTGCTTCAATTTAATCATTTCCGATAATGTTGAAAACACCATTGGCGTGCAAGAGGTTCATGTTTGAGAATAACATTAGCTACACAATCTGTCAAATGATTACCTAACCTCATCAATGTTAACTATACTGAACAGTAAAACTTACATGTTGTTTACCACTGTGTGTAACTAACAGGCAGGTTAACCCTTTGTCGTTAAAGATGGGATCTCTGGGGCGATGAGAGTAATGGCCTGTACCCTCCTCTCTCCTGCCCCAGGAGCGGCATGGCCCCCCAGCCCCAGTATGGCTCCAGCTCCCCTCCTCCCCCCCACGGCAAGGTCAACAAGCTCCCCTCCGTCAGCCAGCTCATCAACCCCCAGCAACGCAACACCCTCACCCCCTCCTCCATGGTCCAAGGCCTGACTGACAGTAAGTGTGTGCCTTACCCCTTTGTATAGAGAGATTCTGCTCCCCCTGTCTGGCTTGTCCTGTCTAGGCCCCTGTCCTGTCTAGGCCCCTGTCCTGTCTAGGCCCATGTCCTGTCTAGGCCCATGTCCTGTCTAGGCCCCTGTCCTCCCTCCACTACCCCTGCTTGTTTTTCTCCCAGTCTTTGTGTCTGGGTCCATAACTCCCCTGTCCCGCCAACTCCAGTACCACGTCCCCTCTGGGCCGATCGTGTGACACGCGTCAGGGAGGATAACGGTATCAGTCTGGGCACAAGTGGCGCTGGGGAGGGGTGTGTAGGTTGCCACTGTACAACTCTCAGCCCCCTATCAGAACGCTTCCTCCCCTGGGTCAATGGGGCGGCAGCGTAGCCTAGCGGTAAGAGCGTTGGACTAGTAACCGAAAGGTTGCAAGTTCGAATCCCCCGAGCTGACAAGGTAAAAATCTGTCGTTCTGCCCCTGAACAAGGCAGTTAAACCCACTGTTCCTAGGCCGTCATTGAAAAATAAGAATTTGTTCTTAACTGACTTGCCTAGTTAAAATAAAGGTAAAATAAATAAAACATTTAAAAATCCCTGAGGGACTCTGCTCCTCCACTCTGGGGCCTCTCTCCAGGGCTGCAGGTCCTGTTCTCAGGTCATATATTGTTGTTGGCGTTTCCAGTTCACTGTTTTAGTAAGACATGGCTGAGCATGTTCCCCGTCACCTCATGTATTGTTGTCGAGATGCCCCCGCCCGCGTCTATCTTATGTAAATAATACACAATCTCAGAGAACGTTAAGAGTTCTTACATTTGTCCAGCCTCATCTCTTAGGGCTGAAAAAAACAAATGACAGATTGTGGCTTTAAAGAGAACTGCTCACAGAAGCTTCTGGAGGGACACTATGATGCTCACTGCCCCTAATCTACATAAATATGGTAACCATGGTGCTGGAGATACATTTGACATTTTAAAAACGTCAAAATTGCCCCCTTTAAGAGTCACTCACACTAGTCTATGTGATTCTCTAGTGACTCTGATGATTGGCCACATTGGCTAACAGTAGATTGCTTCCTTTTATAGAGATAAAACGATATCCTTTTATAGAGATAAAACGATGATCTCTATGGTTTCTCTAGTGACTCCGATGATGGGCCACATGGCTATGAATGCTGACATGTCGGCCCTGAGCCCCGCACACATCCTGCAGCCCCAGTTACCCATGGTGCCCAGCTCCCACTGCACCCCACCGCCTCCCTACCCTATGGACAGCAGCATCTCCAGGTACCTAGCTAAACAACCACCAGTGGAGGCTGGTGAAGGAAGGACGACTCATAGTAATGGCAGTAATGGCTTATAGTATCCATCTCTGTTTGATAATGTTCCATTCATTCCATTACTATGAGCCCGTCCTCCGATTTNGACGACTCATAGTAATGGCAGTAATGGCTTATAGTATCCATCTCTGTTTGATAATGTTCCATTCATTCCATTACTATGAGCCCGTCCTCCGATTTTAAAGTGGCACCAGCCACCACTGATAACCACCCATCTGTTGATGCTCTTGGACAGTTGTGGGCACTATAAAGTCAGGACGAGACGCAATATTGACAGAACAATTTCAACGCGGCTCTAAAGCGTCTCCTAGCGATAGTTTGTCACCAAAACCGCTCTAACATAGTTCTAAATAAATGGAGTGTCTGCACCTGCTCTCTGAATTGTTGAACGTTCTTGTCTAACACAGTTATTACAAGAATGCTACGGTGCTATTTTCACTACTAACCTGTTTCCCTTCTCTGTGTCCCAGCTTTCTTCTGCGGCTGGGCTGCGCAGCCTGCCTGGACTGTTTCACAGCACAGGGCCTGACCAACATCTACCAGATCGAGAACTATAACTTGGAGGTGAGGCCTTGCCTGTCGCACACACCGCACCTGTGTGGTTAAACTCAGAGAGAAGGGTCAGCTGGCTTCAAGAGGCCTGAGCCTTCGTGTAAGGCAAGAAAAAAAAACATTTATGAAAAAGGAACGTTTTATCTGCAGTCATCTTGTCTATTTTTTGTATGCAATCAGAACTACTCATTTTTTGGGGGGGCTGCCTGGCGCTGAGCCTAGCCTGAGAGCATTGTCTTCTGGGAGATGGTGTCATTCTAACACGTCAGCGTTGCCATGAACTATCATTGCAGACGGATTTATCGCGCTATCTGACGTAAGACAATGGTCTTTTTGGGCTGCCTGCTGGGGCCCCTGGGCCTAGCCTGAGAGAGAAGACTAAACAAGGCTAAAGAGACTAACCCCCAGTGTGTGATGTCATCCCCGTCCACAGGACCTGTCCCGGCTGAAGATCCCGCAGGAGTTCCAGCACGTCATCTGGAAGGGCATCATGGAGCACCGGCAGAGCATGGAGTTCTCCCCTCCTCCCCACATCCTGCGTACCTCCGGCGGCGCCTCCACCGTCAGCGTAGGGTCCTCCGAGGCCCGCGGCGAGCGGGTCATCGACGCCGTGCGCTTCACCCTGCGCCAGACCATCTCCTTCCCTCCGCGTGACGACTGGTCCGACTTCTCCTTCGACCTGGACTCCCGACGCAACAAGCAGCAACGCATCAAAGAAGAGGGGGAATAGAAAACCTCTCACTCTGGATAGAATTTCAATCTAAGGTGCACTGTTGACAAGCGCACTGCACCAATGGGTCTGTAAAAAGGCCATTTCCCTGACGTTCAGAGATCCCTTTTACAGTAAACGCTGTGGATGCCGGCTCAAGCGCACATTATCATTAAAAGTCGAGTGCAGTACGCTTGTCGGCAATGGGCCTTGGCTTGAAGCCCCGCCTCTGTCTGTCATACACCTGTTGAAGCCCTTTCTCTGTGCCCTTCTGATGTCATACACCTGTTGAAGCCCTTTCTCTGTGCCCTTCTGATGTCATACACCTGTTGAAGCCCTTTCTCTGTGCCCTTCTGATGTCATACACCTGTTGAAGCCCTTTCTCTGTGCCCTTCTGATGTCATACACCTGTTGACCAACCACACTCCCGTATCACGGTACAGAACTAGGAAATCTCTGCTTCAAAAGTTCTCTGGGTCCGTTTTCCTCAAAAGCATCTTAATAAGGCTAAGTTCATTGTTAGAACCCTCGTTTTGGAGCAGAACCAAAAAAACATTGTTGGAAGTTGTTTACCGACCTGGCTCAGACCAGCTAAGTGCGTCGTCATTAGACTAAGTTACATCGCGAAGCGGGAAAACCGGACCCTGGTCCGATATCCTAAATAGCAAATAAAAATGCACTTATTTTATTGAAAAGCCAGCTAGAGGATGAGACAAATTGTGTTTTTAGAAAAGATACATTTCATATTTTTTTTTATTTTTTTTTTTTAAATCAAATTTCTTGAGACAAAGCTCTTAAATGCTTTTGTGATTTGCTTTGATATTGTTTTAATACGTTTTATAATCCATTCCAATGTTAAAGCATGACTTTAGGAAACCTTTTGGGGGATTTGTTGTTGGGCCATAGAAGGTGTATGACCAGGATTCAATCCAAAGTGCGTTAGACAGATGAGACCTTCAAAATAAAGATAGAAAAATGTATTTATGTAGGTGCTTCTGTCTTGCTGTTGACCCACTTAGCAAACATCTGTCAACTGCTACCATTTCATAAATAATAATATACGATTATAAATTCACAAATATCCCAAAGTACAACAAGATACTCATTGGACAGTTTATTAGGTACACCCATTTAGTACCGGGTCAGAACCCCTTTGCCTCCAGAACAGCCTGAATTCTTCAGGAAATTGATTATACAAGGTGTGGTGTTCAAACGTTGCTCAATTGGTATCAAGAGACCTACACGTGTGCCAGGAACACATTCCCCATACCTTCACACCACCAGCCTGTACTGGGGCGATGGGTTCACGCCAAATCCATCCGTGACAAGGACCAACGAGTTGTGCGTTCCGAGATGCCGTTCCGCACACCACTGTTGTACTGTGTCGTTAATTGTCTGTTAGCTTGCACGATTCTTGTCGTTCTCCTTCGACCTCTCATTTCGTCCACAGGTCTGCCGCTGACTGTATGTTTTGTTGCACCATTCTCGTTAAACCCTAGATACTGTAATGCACGAAAAACCCAGGAGGCCGGACATTTCTGACATACTGGAAGTGGCGCGCCTGGCACCAAAGATCATACCATGCTCAGTCACAACGAGCGACCTAACGTTCAATCGAACAGTACATGACTGCCTCAATGCCCGTCTGCCTGCTTTTATATACCGAGCCACAGCCACGTTACTCACTGTCTGTAGGAGCGAACCATTTTCGTGAACGGGGTGCTGTACCTAACAAATTGGCCACTGAGTACATTCATCAATTTAACACTTCAGCTCCGCGATAAGCTTGCTGTTGCCATGCCAATGTGACATTATACCAGCTACAGTGTATATAGAGCCGAGGGGGGAAATTATTATATTTTCACCTACTCTACCATATTAACCGATTATGCGTAAGTACAATAGCTTTGGTCCAATTAAATGTTGCATTGTTGCTAGTGGTTGTACTAAACAATCCTCTATATACACACGTTGCTTTAGTTTACATTGTGAACCTAGCTAGCCAATATAGCTAGTAGTAGTAGCTTCTTGATTTAGTAAAATAATCAGTGGTGTGTGTGTGTATATAGTCGAGGCCATATGCAACCAAATGTAACTTTATTTTCGCATTTCAATTCACATGATCTAATAAATGCGTGGATCAACAATTGACGCAAAGCAAGCGCAACACGGATAGAGAAGCAGCTTTCATTGATTTCAAAGCATTTTTCCTCAAATGCGAATGCTCAATATGGGACGCCCGATAGCTAATAGTAGCAGGGAGGTTCTCCAGTAGTAATCTGGTTACATTGTTTAATTTGGTTTCGTTATCTAGATCGCCAGTTGTCTCATTCATTCACCGTTGCTGATCAAGGACCGTTACTAAGGAAGCTAGTGTTGCTGATCAAGGACCGTTACTAAGGAAGCTAGTGTTTCTATGGGGCTACCAGCTACATTAGCTTGTAGGCTAGCGGACTTTTCATACGTTTTGTGAAGACATATGTACGACCTCCGAAAACATTACTGAATTGAATATGGTGCTTCTCCACCCGCTTACCTTCAATATAAAGATATATATATATATATTTATCACCGATAAATACACCGATACATGTATTTATCGGTGCTGTTGACCGATAATGGCAAACTTCTCAACTGCCATAGTGCAAAGCCCACCAGAAGAAGTAACCTCACATAACAGGCGAGTGGAGGCCTCTAGTGGTCATATTGGTACTTCACCATATACTGCTAAATACGGGCCAAAAAATTTGAAATACTCATTACACTTCGGCTCAAGCCTAAATGACCATTAAGAGTATAATGCTCTGCTCTTTACTGCGCCTTGGGTTGAATCCCGATCTGTTGCTCTAGACTGGACTGTCGTGATTGCCTGCTGTTTTTAGTCCACGACACTGTTTTTACCTGCTGGTCACAAGCCGGTCTTGATTGTATACATTTCAAGATATTTTTTACTTTGTGTCAGAGAAAAGTGTTATTATATAATTTGTTTGGTTGGATTGGTTGATTTTTTTTTTACCACAGAACAAGTTATTGCCTTGTATTGTGCGCCTGTGTTAACCCTTCTGCTTCCAGGATTTTCAGAAACCTGGGGATTTTGCAACCCTATTGTTAGTTAAACCATTGTGTTTATAACTCTTGGGGGAAGTTACTGGAATAGTTTTAGTTAAATCGTGTTTATAACTCTTGGGGAAATTACTGTAATTTTGCTACCCTAGTGTTGGTTAAACCATCGTGTTTATGACTGCTTACTGTATTTCTACGTGAATGAGAATGCATCATCACACAAACTTTTATCTGAAGTATTTACGTTACTCATTACGTAACTGAATTTAACAGCTCAACACGCTCATGGCCCTTGAGGTGATATCAATAACGTTACAGATCTTGATATTGTCCAAAATAGCACCCTACGGTCGAAAGTAGTACACTGTATAGGGTGCCATTTGGGACACATTTTAATTGCCTGCTTGTTCTGCCATCTAACGCGGTGTACAGTCTTTTGTATTTTGTGGGTCTGTTGAACATTTACTGGGCTATATTTCTCTATTACAAAACGATCCTTGAGATTTGTATTGCTGGATTTTTGGAACCACATTTTGTAAACTGTTTTTTTTTGTTATGGATTAACTTGATGGCCCAAAATATTGAGATTATTGTATATACATTTGTATAGAGTTCTTTTCTAAAAACGAGTTGCTGTTATGTATTTTTTACAAAAAAATAAATAAAAAGGATTTGGCTTAGAATAGTGCATGGTTAAAAGCCATTATGGTACAAAAGGGGTTTGGGTTATTTGTATTCATTTAAATGAATACGTCACTGTTCTCACAAACGGTCTGTGTAGTGTTGCCATAAACATAGTTATATAATTTCAATATTAAAAAGTGTGATAGCATGTTCATTCAGTGGTTATGAATGACCCCTAGTATGTCATTATGTTGGTACATTGAAAGCAGAACCTAGGTACTGTAATCTGCTGTTCCACAATTTTTGTAAAATGAATTGTAAATATGTTGCAATGTACTTATTTTGATAAACAAAATAAAATATCCCAAGTTATCAACTGCTGTTGGAGTTTGTAATATTTCATAGGGTCAGTTTCCCCCCCATTTCCATTAGTGACACTAAAAAGTGCAGGTGGCCTTACATTAAGCACAATAGTCAATTCTTGGCAGTACTAAGTCAACCTGTGTACACTGTGTGGTCTTTGAGAGAAAGACAGACACGATTAACATAAGCAATAGGTTTATTATGTTTCCCCTGTGGCCAGGGGAGGTGCTAGTTGAGTGGCCAGGGGAGGTGTGGCCAGGGGAGGTGCTAGTTGAGTGGCCAGGGGAGGTGTGGCCAGGGGAGGTGCTAGTTGAGTGGCCAGGGGGAGTGCTAGTGTGAGTGGCCAGGGGAGGTGCTAGTTGAGTGGCCAGGGGAGGTGCTAGTTGAGTGGCCAGGGAGGTGCTATTGATGGCCAGGGGAGGTGCTAGTTGAGTGGCCAGGGGAGGGTGCTAGTTGAGTGGCCAGGGGAGGTGCTAGTTGAGTGGCCAGGGGAGAGTGCTAGTTGAGTGCCCAGGGGTGGTGCTAGTTGAGTGGCCAGGGTGGTGCTAGTTGAGTAATAGTGGCCAGGGGTGGTGCTAGTTGAGTGCCAGGGGTGGTTGTAGACGTTGAGTGGCCAGGGGTGGTGCTAGTTGAGTGGCCAGGGGAGGTGCCTAAGTTGAGTGGCCAGGGGAGTGTGCTAGTGTGAGCTTCAACTAGTAAAAGAGGGGAAGAAACCTTGTGAAACCGACGTGAGCTTGCAGATCAGGCTTATTTTAAACAAGGCTAGAACAAAGTTGTACCACATGGTAAATAAAATGGTCCTGAAGGAAAGTAAAGTCTGGATTCTTTTTATAATTTAATAAAACACTTGAGATTCATGAATGCAGCAAATTGATCCAGATAATACAGAATATTTTTATGAATGCCACTATTTACACACAAGATTGGATTGAGCTTTAAATCAATATCAGTTCGTTCACATGTATATATATTCAGTAAAAAAATTGTCAACTTTGTTACCTTCTGTCCCACTGTAGACAGAGGGGCCTGTTCAATTGTGGGAAAACAAGGGAGCAGTACCTGAATTTTGTCTAATAAGAACACATTGTTTTCCATTGCAGAATGCTTTGCTACAGTGTGTCCCTACTGAACACCACCCCAGGTATCTGACAGATTCCCTGTCCCTCCACCTCAGGACAGAGTGTAATAGGGCCTGTGTTCAGTCTACCGGTCAGTCAACCGGTCCACCTGGGTTCTGATAGGTTAGGGATACTAGAGTCACTTCGGCTTTCCACCTGGTTCAGGATTAGGGATACTAGTGACTATGCGGTCAGTCTCTTCCTGCCCACTAGTGGTCTGTCACGTCACTCCGCCTGGTCTGTCACGTCACTCCGCTGTCTGTCACGTCACTCCGCTGGTCGTCACGGCACTTCCGCTGGTCTGTCACGTCACTCCGCCTGGTCTGTCACGTCGACTCCGGCCTGCGTCTGTCACGTCACTCCGCCTGTGGTCTGTCACGTCACTCCGCTGGTCTTCACGTCACTCCCCTGGTCTGTCAGTCACTCCGCTGGTCTGTCACGTCACTCCGCGCCGGGTCTGCACGTCCTCCGCCTGGTCTGTCACGTCACTCGCCTGGTCTGTCAGTCGTCGCCTGGTCTGTCACGTCTGCCTGGTCTGTCACGTCCCTCCGCCTGGTCTGTCACAGTCCCTCCGCCTGGTCTGTCACGTCCTCCGCCTGGTCTGTCACTCCCTCCGCCTGCTTCAGCGTTCCCTCCGCCTGGTCTGTCACGTCCTCCGCTGGTCTGTCACGTCCTCCGCCTGGTCTGTCACGTCCCTCCGCCTGGTCTGTCACGTCCCTCCCTGGCTTGTCACGTCCCTCCGCCTGGTCTCACGTCCTGCTGTCTGTCAGCTCCTCCGCCTGGTCTGTCACGCCTCCGCTGGTCTGTCAGTCCCTCCGCCTGGTCTGTCACGTCCTCCGCCTGGTCTGTCACGTCCCGCCGCCTGGTCTGTCACGTCCTCCGCCTGGTCTGTCACGTGCTCGCCTGTCTGTCACGTCCCCCGCCTGGTCTGTCACGTCCCTCCGCCTGGTCTGTCACGGTCTTCCGCCTGTCTGTCACGTCCTCCGCCTGGTCTGTCACGTCCCGCCGCCTGTCTGTCACGTCCCTCCGCCCTGGTCGCGTCTCGCTGTGCACGTCCCTCCGCCTGGTCTGCACGTCCCTCGCCTGGTCTGTCACGGTCCCTCCGCGCTGGTCTGTCACGTCCCTCCGCCTGTCTGTCACTCCCATCCGCCTGGTCTGCACGTACCCGCCCGCCTGGTCTGTACGGTCACTTCCACCGCTGGTCTGTCACTCCCTCCGCCCGGTCTGTCACGTCCCTCCGCCTGTGTGTCACGTCCTCCGGCCTGGTCTTTTCACGTCCCTCCGCCTGTCTGTAGTCACCCCCTGTCTGTCACGTCACTCCGCCTTGTCTGTCACGTGCACGTCACCGGTCTGTCACGTCACATCCACCTGTCTGTCACATCACTCCACCTCTGCCATGTGTACCACCTCCATGGTCGTATACCTCTGCTCCTCATCTTCACCCCCCAGGCAGTACACTCTGCTAGAAAGCACATAGTTCACCACCTGATATGCTCGGTCGACAAGGTCGCGACCCGTCCCCTGAACGGCCTGAACCGCTTCTACCGCCTCCACAGTCTCCTCCGTGATCAGCAACCGTCCTCGATCTCCTCGGCCGGCGGGGCTGGACGGGCCGGAGCTCGGGGGGGAGATCGGACCCAGGATGGGACGGCGTGTTCGACCTGAGTACCCTGGTTGTGAAACTGTAGCGTGTCTTTCTCCAGCATGATCTTCCCCGGCAGGAGGTCGCCGTGGTACTTGGTCATGTGTTCCGTAGGGAGCGGGCATCGATGTGGGCCTCCTGGCACTCGGGGCACACGTAGGGTCGCTCGCCGGTGTGGGTACGAACGTGTCTCTTCAGAGAGCGGGCGTCGGCCCCAGGCTACGCCGCACGTCAGGCACTCGAAGGGTTTGACTCCTGAGAAGAGAGGAACCATGTTTAGAAAACGGGAAACACACAGCACTACGTTGTAGTCCTACAGACTCCTTATCCTCCAGCCAGCCAATCAACGCCTGTCTGTAGGTGAGTGTATTTATTAACATTAGAAAGCCTCGTTGGACCCCCCCCCCCCCCCCCTTCCTGCCATTGACGCCCGGTCAAATGAAGAAAACTAAATCAGTAGCCTCAACATTGTGATAAGCACCAAGTGTGCTTGACAAATAGTGAAAATCAGGCAACTCCTCCTCTTCTTT
>NW_019942860.1:43883-47904 GCF_002910315.2 Salvelinus sp. IW2-2015 | reverse complement strand
ATCAAATACTTATGTCATGCAATAAAATGCAAATTAATTATTTAAAAATCATACAATGTGATTTTCTGGATTTTTGTTTTAGATTCCGTCTCTCACAGTTGAAGTGTACCTATGATAAAAATTACAGACCTCTACATGCTTTGTAAGTAGGAAAACCTGCAAAATCGGCAGTGTATCAAATACTTGTTCTCCCCACTGTATGTGTAAAGGGAGATTTGAAACGGTCTTCAGACGGCTTTCGGAAGACAAGTTGAACTAATGAACAACAACTGAAGTACAGCAAATGTGAAAGAGCTCTCAGATGGCTAATGGAAAGTTGTGTGTTATGGTCTGTGTGCACAGAGGGCCAGTGTGCTGCAGGTTCTAACCATCAATAAGACACCTGATTCAACTAAATCATGTCTTGATTGATTGGCAAGAACAAAAAGTCTAAAAGGTGCTTCCCGGCCGAAACAGTTGGGTAGAGTTCGTGCATACTGTATACTATGACGACATTGTGACGTTTCTGTTTGTTTGGGACTTCAGTGAGTTTGTTTTCCTTTGTTTAACGAGGCAAGTCAGTTAAGAACTAATTCTTATTTACAATGACGGCTTAACAAAAGGCCTCCCACGGGGACGGGGGCCTGGGATTAAAAATAAAAACGAATAAAATAAAAATATAGGACAAAACACGCATCACGACAACACTACATAAAGAGAGACCTAAGACAACAACACAACATGACAACAACATGGTAGCAACACATGACAACAACACATGACAACAACATGTTTTTCGGATGTTCGGGCACACATTTTTTCTGGAGGCAGTCTACGCCGCTTCGTCAGTGATTGGTCAACAGTAAGGATTTTTCAATCAAGTCTGTTTTGTCTTGCAAAAAATATATATATTTGAAAAATACTGCACCAAACATCATAGTTAATGTAAAATTGCGCGACTAAGATCTCGTCGGCAAAAAACGTAAAAATCAAATGACAGATTTCTTGAGTGATCTTAGATTCATTCTGACTATTTTGAGGAGGTGTATACTGGCTACGGAGTCTCAAAATGGACAAACAGTACTATTGCCGCTTTTTTCATGTTTTTCAAGTGAAGGTCTTTTAAAGGAAGTATGCGAGCACATTAGTTCGGTTCTGCACCAGCGTTAGCATGCTAACACCTTAGCATGCTAACACCTTAGCATGCTAACACCTTAGCATGCTAACACCTTAGGACAAATGAGAGAGAAGAAGACTCCCTTAGATGACTAGCTTCCGGGTTTACGGGGCATCGTATATTGTTGTTCTTCATTCATGCTACAGTGGGGAGAAACAGGTATTTGATACACTGCCGATTTTGCAGTTTCCTACTTACAAAGCATGTAGAGGTTGTAATTTGTTAATCTATAGGTACACATTCACCTGTGAGAGACGAATCTAAAGACGATAAATCCAGAAACATGCACCTTGTATGATTTTTTGAAATAAATTTAATTTGCATTTTTATTGCTGACTAAGATTTGGATCCACCTACACCATGTAAACTTCCGTCTCTCACAGGACGTGTAGTTTTTCTTAAGAAGGCCCTCCTGTTCCCACTATTACCTGTTTAACTGCACCTGGTTTTGACTCGTTACCTGTATAAAAGACACCTGTCCACACACTCATCGATAACAGAATTCCACGCTCCTACATATGGCCAAGCACCAAGAGAGCCTGTGTAAGGACATCAGGGAATAAATTGTAGACCTGCACAAGGGCTGGGTGGCTACAGGACAATAGGCAAGCATGCTTGGTGAGAAGGAAACCAACTGTTGGCACAAATTATTCAGCAAATGGAAGAACGTTCAAGATTGACGGTCAAGTCACCCTCGTCTGGGCCTCCCGTGCAGAGATTGCACTCGTGGGGAGCCGAGTCAATGAATGCATGAGGAAGCGTGAGGGATCAGCCGAGAACTGACACCGGAGGACCTGGTTCATGACCTGAAAGAAGAGCTGGACCCGACAGTTCAAAGAAAACCATTATGTAACACAGCTACGCCCGTTCATGGATTAAAATCCTGCAGCGCATCGGCAAGGTCCCCCCTGCTTAATAGCCAGTGCATGTTCCAGAGCTGTCTGAAGTTTGCCATGACCATCTGGATGATCCGAGAGTGAGGAATCGGGAGAAGGTCATGTGGTCTGATGAGACAAAAATAGAGCTTTCTTGGTCTTAAACTCCCACTCGCCATGTTTGGAGGAAGAAGAAAGTATGAGTACAGACCCCCAAGAACATCATCCCAGACCGTGAAGATGGAGGTGGAAACATATTCTTTGGGGGATGCCTTTTCTGGCAAAGGGACAGGACGACTGACCGTATTGAGGGGAGGCTGGATGGGCCATGTATCGCGAGATCTTGGCCAACGAACCTCCTTGCCTCAGTAAGAGCATTTTGAAGATGGGTCGTGGCTGTGTCTTCCACATGACTAACGACACGAAGGCACCCAGCCATGGCAACTAAGATGGCTCCGTAAGAAGCATCTCAAAGGTCCTGGAGTGGCCCTAGCCAGTCTCCAGACCTGAAGCCCAATAGAAAAATCTTTGGAGCGGAGCTGAAAGTCCGTATTGCCCAGCGACAAGCCCCGAAACTGAAGGATCTGGAGAAGATCGTAGGGAGAGTGGCCAAAATCCCATGCTGCAGTGGTGCAAACCTGGTCAAGAACTTCAGGAAACGTATGATCTCTGTGAATTGCAAACAAAGGTTCTGTACCAAATTATTAAGTCTGGCTTTCTGATGTATCAAATAATCTTATGTCAATGCAATAAAATGCAAATTAATTAGTTTTAAAATCATAGCAATTGAATTTTTGGATTTTTGTTTTAGATTCCGTCTCTCACCAGTTGAAGTTACCTATTGATAAAAATACAGACCTCTGACAGCTTTGTAAGTAAGGAAAACCTGCACAAATCGGCAGTGTATCAACATACTGTGTTCTCCCCACTGTTATATTGGAAAGATACTGCACCAAACTCATAATGTTAATGTAAAATTGCGCGCGACTAAGATTCTCGTCGGCAAAAAACGTAAAAAATCAAATGACAGATTTCTTGATGATCTTAGATCATCTGACTATTTGGAGGAGGTGTAATACTGGCTACGAGTTCCCAAAATGGATCAGAACAGTACTATTGCCGCTTTTTTCATGTTTTCATAGTGACAGGTGCTTTGTAACGGAGTTGCGAGCCACATTAGTTCGGCTTCTGCAACCAGGCAGCGTTAGCATGCCCTAACACCAGCAGCTATAGCATGACACTTAATGGGCCTTGCCCAACCGAAATGATGCAAATAGCATTAACCCTTTAGCCATGCTAACACCACACTACATGTAGCCGCTAACATGCATAAACACTTAGCATGCTAACACCTTAGCATGCTAATCACCTTACATGCACCCCTTACACATTGATCTCTTGATATGATTGGACAACCCCCCTCGTTATGATACTTTAATGATAATATATGATCAGTTTATTTTTATATACTTATTAGGGGAGAAATTAATGAATCTACATTATAGCATAGGAAATGTCAGTTTGGTGATGTTTAAAGTGGAAATTAAATTAAAAATTGAAGTATTTAAGAATGGGCTTATATGGAACACCCATGGGCTTTACACCGTACCATCATAGTAACCATTCGCCCAGTCTGACTTTCCACATCTAACAAATCTAAATTTGAAACTTAATCTTTCATTTTATCGACACTTTTATTACAAAAAATGAGGCAAGTATAGGTTAGAATGTCTTAAACTTAGATTGTGGCTTAAGTACACTTTACCTATGATCAATCAAGAGACAGTCCGTTTACTTGTTCGACGAAGAACCATTTATGAGTACACATTTTACCTATATCATCAAGGAGTAGTCGTTTTACTGTTAGAGTCCATTTAGAGTACACTTTACCTATATCATCAAGGAGTAGTCCATTTACTCTTAGAGCCATTTAGAGCCTACACTTTACCCTATATCCATCAAGTTTGATAGTCCGTTTTCTGTTCGATGA
>NW_019942860.1:36680-43858 GCF_002910315.2 Salvelinus sp. IW2-2015 | reverse complement strand
CCATTTAGAGTACACTTTACCCTATATCATCAAGGAGTAGTCCGTTTTACTGTTAGAGTCCATTTAAACAGTGCGGTTCGCGTGTTAGATGTTGCCCGCACAGTAATTGCATGTATAGCTCCAGCTACGAACTTGAGAGCTTACATTTCTCCAGCCCCATCCCCCAGGTTTATAGTAAACCAAGTGACATTAGGCTGAAGACATATTGTGGCTTTAAGTGTGTGTGTGTGTGTGTGTCTCACCCTGGTGGTTGTTCATGTGTCGTCTGTACTCTCTGAGCTGGGTGAACTTCCTGCCACAGTGTTCACACTCTCTCTCTAGGTTCTGCTTTACTCTGCCCTTCTTGCCGTGCGTGGCCTTCTTCACGTGTCTCCTGAACAGAGCCTTCTCAAAGAACTCCTTACCACAGACATTACACCTACAGGACAGAGGATTAACAATCACATATCATCTAGGAAATACGTTTTACATCAACAATTGTCACAAAGTGCTTTAAATCATCCCTCCCTCGTTTAATCATCCCTCCATCCCTCCCTCGTTTAATCATCCCTCATTTAATCATCCCTCCATCGTTTAATCATCCCTCCATCGTTTAATCATCCCTCCCTCGTTTAACCATCCCTCCCTCAATCGTATAATCATCCCTCAATCGTATAATCATCCCTTCATCCCTCAATCGTATAATCATCCCTCCATCCCTCCCTCGTTTAATCATCCCTCCATCCCTCCCTCGTTTAATCATCCCTCACTCATTAGAAAGAGACAAAATAAAGAACATATCTGAAAAACTAATTAGTATGAAGATGTTTGTGTATGAATGTATGCCGTTTCCTGTTTGAACGTAAACTAAATGTGTCAGCTTTTATAGCCCTGTTGTCAAGGCTGTGAACATTTTAGTGGTATCCTAACGTAGCAGGCTAAAAGAAACGCCTGAGCAAGATGCCCCGCATATTCTGGTCCTGACGAGAAAGAAAAGAGAGGGGGAGGTTCTCTTCTGCACTGTTCAACCAATCCAGTAYATATGGAGGAGGAGTTAAGATGGAGTGTCGCCTTGGTAACGGTTAATGTAGGTGTTTCTTGTATTGACTCTGCCAAAATAGTACAGTCACTCTCCTTCTATATAACATGAAAACAGCCTAACCAGGTCTTGTGTCTTGAAGTCGCCTAGGCTAGCGCTAGTCAACTTCTTTCAGCCGGCTGGTGTGCGACCGCGGCAAAGTTGGTTTGACTTGGATAGCCCATCTCTGGGGCTAGATAGGGACCGCCTATAAATCTTTTAGTTGTCTCATTAAAATGCGTTCAACATTTGTATATGAATTTCTACAATTTATAATTGGTTTGAGGTTTTTAAATATATAAAAATATTGTCCCATGTACATTTGGTGGTATATTTTACTGATGGCTTCCTAACTAGCCCCATAAGGGAATATCCCAATTGTCCAACCCAAATTGACATGCAGGGCATTACAGTCAGTAGTTCCCTTTGCAGCTGGCGCTTCCTAAATTGACGATTTACCTGCATGTGCCAGCTGTGGGGTAGGATTGAGAATGTGATGAACTCGTTCGTGACGGTTTTCCCTTCATTCTGTGACGGTACCCTTCATTCCTGTGACGGTACCTTCATTCTTGTACGTAATTTCTATTCTGTGACGGTACCATTCATTCTGTGAACTGGGTACCCTTCTTTCTGTGACGGTACCCTTCAATTCTGTGACGGTACTCGTTCATTCTGTGACGGTACCTCTGTGACGGTACTCATTCTGTGGACGTTACTCTTTCATTTCGTTGACGGTACCCTTCATTCTGTGACGTCCCTTCATTCTGTGACGGTTCCCTTCATTCTGTGACGGTTCCTTCATTCTGTTGAATTTTTTTCCCTATCATCTTCACAAATCTTGTTTTGACCAAATTACCTATTACACTGTAGTCAATTTCTCAAAACGGAAGTGGCTTTAGGGGCAGTCGCTGCCAAAACAGGTTAATCCCAAGTTGAGTCCTCCACGCCTCCAACTACCCATCAAACATTCAAAGAGCGTCGATACAAATCTAAAGCTCAATATCCTATTACACCCAACTCTGCCGTCGTCGGATGTGGCAGGGCTTGCCAAACATCACTGCTGCGAGCTCCCAGTGACGCAAGCTTAACCAGTTAAGCTAAATGCCTTATCTTATGCTCGCTTCGAGGCAAGCAACACTCGAACCATGCGAAGAGGCACCAGCTGTTCGGACGACTGTTGATCACGTCTCCAGCAGATGTGTGAGTAAGACCTAAAAACAGGTATTTACATTCAACAAACCAATTACCAGGACGCGTACTCAGAGCATGTCTGACCTAGCTGAAAGTGTCTTTCACTGACATTTTCAACCTTCCCTGTCCTGAGTTCTGTAATACCAACATGTTTCAGCAGACCCACCCATAGTCCCATGGCCCAAGACGCAGGTAACCTGTCTATAATGACTACGCCCAGAGCCAATTCCACACTGAAAGCCCATGAAATGCTTTGAAAAGGCAGGTCCCAATGGCTCAAACACCATTTATCCCAGAAGAGCCTAACCCACACCAATTCACATACCGCCCCAACAGAGCCACAGATGACACAATATCTATTGCACTCCACACTGTTCTTTCCCAATTGGACAAAAGGATCACCGACGTGACAATGCTGTTCATTGACTACACCTCAGCATTGACCACCCTAGTGCCCTACAAGGTCATCACTAAGCTAAGGACCCTGGGACACCTCCCTCTGCAACTGGATCCTGGCCTTCCTGACGGGACACCCCCAGGTGGTGAGGGGATCTATTGTTGTCATGGTCCAAAACACACCAAGACAGTCGTGAAGAAGGCACGACAACGCCTCTCCCCCTCAGGAGGCTGAAAAGTTTTGGCATGGGTCCTCAGATCCTCAAAATGTTCTACAGCTGCACCATCGAGAGCATCCTGACTGGTTGCATCACCGCTCGGTATGGTGACTGCAAGGCGCTTCAGAGGGTAGTGCGTACAGCCCAGTACGTCACTGGGGCCGAGCGCCCTGCCATCCAGGACCTCTATACCAAACGGTGTCAGAGGAAGGCCCAACGTCATAGACTGTTCTCTCTGCTACCGCACAGCAAACGGTAACGATGTCTGGAACCAACAGGATCCTGAACAGCTTCTACCCCCAAGCCATAAGACTGCTAAATAGTTAGTTAAATAGTTAACCAAATAGCTACCTGGACTATCTGCATTGACCCTTTTAACTTACTATCGTTTACCATGTTATAGTTCACCACCTGTCACTTCAGTCCTAGTTATATGTGCGTACCTACCTCAATTAGCTCGTACCCTGGCAGATCGACTTGGTACCGCTTGTATATCGTTACTTACTGTGTATTTATTATTACGTGTTTTACTTTTCTATTATTTCTCTATTTTATTTCTCTCTGCATTGTTGGAAAGAGCCCGTAAGTAAGTATTTCACTGTTAGTCTACACCGGTTGTTTACCAAGCATGTGATGAATAGAATTAGATTTCTATGGTGGTGACTTGACTCACTTGTAAGGGCCTCTGCCACCCTGTGGACTCACATGGAAATACCAGTTCCTTCTTCCACGTAACAGCTTCCCACATACCTGATAAGAAATAAACACCCAAACACAGCTGTTAACACTTTCCCCACATTACCTGGTGAGAATCCATTATAAACCCAATACAGCTGTAAAACCTTCCCAACATACCTGGTAGAATACAATACCAACAACAGCTGTAACCTTCCCACATCCTGATAGAATATAACAACACAGCTATAACACTTCCCCACATACCTGATAGAATTACATACAATATAACAATACAGCTGTAACAAACTTCCCCACACACCTTGATAGAATATAACAACACGCTATACACTTCCCATACCTGATAGAATACAATACAATACAACCCCCAATACAGCTGTAACACTTCCCACAATACCGTGATAGAATATTCCATATAACCAATACAGCTGTAACACTTTCCCACAATACCTGAATAGAATACAATATAAACCCAGCAAGCTTTGTAACAACTTCCCACATACTGATAGATACAATACCCAATACCAGCTTTGTACACTTTTTCCCACATACCTGATAGAATACAATATAACCAAACAAAGCTTGTACTTCCCAAATACCTGATAGAATACAATAATAACGAACACAAGCTTGTTAACACTTCCCACATACTGCTAGAATATAACAAACACAGCTATAACACTTCCACATACCTGGTAGAATACAATATAACCACACAGCTTGTACACTTCCCACATCCCTGATAGATATAACCACATTATTATTAATAGATTTTTCCCACCTGACACTGGAAGGGTTTGAGTCCCCAGGTGTTTGTTCATGTGCTGCTGCAGTCTTTGGGCCTCAAGAACTCTTATCACAGCTGGATGGAGGGATACGGACCAAGTCGGACCAAGGCAACACAATCACATCTGTATATACACACACACACACACACACACACACACTGAGTGGGTCAAAACATTAGGGAACACCACCATGAATGTTGAGTGCCACCCCCTTTGGCCCTCAGACAGCCTCAACTCGTCGGGGCGGGTGGGACTCTACAAGGTGTTGAAAGCGTTTCACAGGATTGCTGCCCAATTGGTTGACTCCATGCTCCCCACAGTTGTGCTTGCTAGTGGATCTCTACTCCCCAAATAGATCGTTCCATCTCAATTGGACTGGCTGAGTTTCCGGCCGACTGGGCTGAGGTCCGCGACTGGGCCTGAGGTTCGCGGCGACTGGGCTGAGGTCCGGCGACCTGGCTTGAGGCCGGCCGACTGGGCTAGGGTCCGGCGACTGGGCAGGCCACTGCAGTAAGCTGAATTCCATGTTGTGGAACCATTCATGGACAATTCCTAGCCTTTGTGGCATGGGGGCAATAGAATCGCCTGATGGAAATACACCGCTGACATGAAGGGAAGGTATATGAATTGGCAATGATGTTCAGAATCCTATGGCAATTCAAGGGGCCATGTTGCCAAGAAAAAAACACCCCACACTAGGGGTGTCCCCCACCATCTACCCTCCACCCATGTAGCTATCAAGGAGCTATAGGTACCTCCCCATGTTGGCCTATAGGATCTATGGTTCTCCACCCTGTAGGCTTTAAGGATCTTATAAGGATTCCTCCCACCATGTAGGCTATAGGATCTATAGGTACCTCTTAATCCACCTCATGTAAGGCTATAAGATCTATGAGTTTACTCCACCATTGTAGGCCTTATCGGATCATAGGTACCTCCACATGTAGGGCTAATAAGGAAAAAATCTAAGGTAACCTCCCACCCTGTAGGGCTATAGGTATCTGATAGGTCACTCACCTGTAGGCTATTAAGGAATTATAGGTCTCCACCATGTAGACTATAGATCTAGAGGTCTACCACCCACCCTGTAGGCCATAGGATCTAAGGTACCCCACCCTGTAGGCTATGGAAAACTTAGTACCTTTCCACCTAGGCAAGGATCTATGAGGTCCCCACCTGTAGGCTATAGGATCAAGGTTCCCACTGTAGGCTAATAGGATCTATAGGTTACCCACCATGGTAAGGCGTATGGAATCTATAGGTTCTCACCCTCTATAGTTATAGGAAATCTATAAGTACCCCACCCATGTAGGCTAGATATCTAATAGGTACCCACATGGTAGGCTATAGGATCTATAGGTACTTCCACCCTGTAGGCTATAGGATCATGGTACTCCACCCTGTTAGGCCTTATTAGGATCTATAGGTACCTCCCACCCTGGTAGGCTATAGGATCTATAGGTTACTCCACTGTAGGTATAGGATTATAGGTACCTCCACCCTGTAGGCTATAGGATATAGGTAAACCTCCACCCTCTGTAGGCTATAGGATCCTATAGGTACCCCCACCCTGTAGGCTTATAGGACTATAGGTACCCTCCACCCTGTTAAGAATATAGGATCTATAGGTACCTCGCCACATGGTAGGCTATAGGATCTATAGGTTACCTCCACCCTGTAGGCTACGATCTATAGGTTACCCACCCTGTAGACTATAGGATCTATAGGTTACCTCCACCCTGTAGGTTATAGGATCTATAGGTATCCACCCTGTAGGCTATAGGAATCTTAGTCACCTCCCCTGTAGGCTATAGGCATGATCTATAGGTACCCCTCGCCATGTAGGCCTATAGGATCTATAGGTACCCCACCCTGTAGGTTATCAGGATCTATAGGTACTGCCACCCTGTTTAAGGGCTATATGATTATAGAACCTCCACTTGGTAGGCTTAGGATCTTAGGTACCTCCCACCCTGTAGGCCCTATAGGAAGCTTAATAGGTACTCCACCTGTAAGGCTTAGTACTACTCGTTTTACATTGGGTTCAAAGTTTAACCAATGCCCAGAATACTTTACATTGGTCAGTACATATAATCCCCGTCCTTTACATTTGGGTCAGTACGCATATCCCCGTCTTGTTCATTGGGGTCCAATACCATACGCCCAGTCTTTAATCCTTAAATTACAACGGATTGAAAGTTGAAATTTAACAAATGACTCATAAGGGATTCATAACTTTTCACTGGATTCATCCTGGTAGTCCTGTATGGAAAGAGCAGGTGTCCTAATTGTTTTTGTTAACATAGCTACAACAGACTATTTGCCACAACACCTAAACTAAACAGCTGTTCAGAGAAGGAATACAGCAAGGAATGAGCATATCAACAGACAATGACATCACAAAACTATCTGACAACACACCACGAAAAGACAAAACACCCATCAGAAAAACGACTAATCCAAATGAACCGTAGTGAGAATGAGAAGAGAAGCAGGTCCTTACTGACTACAGGGGATACCCTTCGTACCGTCAGGTTCTTGGCTGTGTCTCTTTAGTGGTCTTACTCAGACCGGACGCTCGTGGACGACTCCACATTGGTACTAGAGATACTTAGATTCACCTGGAAGACATTTTTAACAAGAGATATTAGGATTCACCAAACCAAAGGACTTTCTGTCATCTGAGTGAACAGTATAGTATGACCTCCCTTATATCAAGAGAATGTTTGTTTTCCTATGGACTGAGGACTTAATTAACTTGTCACACTATTGTGGCCAACCCGCGATGTACCATACTGGGCTCTTTCTAGCAAATATGGGGAATGCCTAGTC
>NW_019942860.1:31646-36655 GCF_002910315.2 Salvelinus sp. IW2-2015 | reverse complement strand
TTTACCATTGGGTCAGTACCATATGCCCAGTCTTTACCATTGGGTCAGTACCATATGCCCCGTCTTTACCATTGGGTCAGTACCATATGCCCCGTCTTTACCATTGGGTCAGTACCATACGCCCAGTCTTTATCTTAAATTACACGGATTGAAGTGAATTTAACAAATGACCTCAATAAGGGATCATAACTTTCACCTGGATTCACCTGGTCAGTCTGTCATGGAAAYAGCAGGTGTTCCTAATGTTTTGTACATAGCTACACAGACAATATTGCTCACACACCTAAAATAAACAGCTGTCAGAGAGGAATACAGCAGGAATGAGCATACACACAGACATGACATCACAAAACCTCTCTGACACACACACACACGAAAAGACAAAACTCACCCACTCAGAAAAAAACGACTTAATCCAAATGAACGTATGAGAATGAGGAGAGAGAAGCAGGTCCTTACTGACTACAGGGGAACCCTCGTACGTCAGGTCTGGGCTGGTGTCTCTTTAAGTGTTTACTCAGACCGGACGCTCGGTGGAACGACCTCCCACACTGGGTACAGAGATACTTAATTCACTCTGGACGCATTAACAGAGATACTTAGAATTCAACCTAGAAGACATTTCACAGAGCTACTTTAGATTCCAACCTGGAAGAACATTTAAACAGAGATACTTAGATTCACCTTTGGAAGCACATTTAACAGAGATACTTAGATTACCAGAGATACTTAAGATTTCAACACCCTGGAAGACATTTAACAGAGATACTTAGATTACCAAGAGATACTTAGATTCACCTGGAAGACATTTAACAAGAGATACTTAGATACCAGAGATACTTAGATTCACCTGGAAACATTCCAGAGATACTTAGAATTCACCTAGAAGACATATTAACAGACGATACTTAGATTCACCTGGAAGACATTTAACAGAGATACTTAGATCACCTGGTAGACAATTTAACAGAGATACTTAGATTACCAGAGCTATCTTTAGATCACCTGAAGCCATTTTTACCAAGAGATACTTGATTCACCTGGAAGACATTTAACAGAGATACTTAGATTTTCACACTGAAGACCATTAACCAAGAAGATACTTAATTCACCAAACCAAGGACTTCTGTAATTGAGTGAACATGTATAGTATACTCCCCCTTATCATCACAAGCGCAAGTGTGTTCCTATGACTGAGGACTATAACTTGTCAGCCCTATTGTGCCAACCCCGATGTATCCAATATTCTGGCTCTTTTCTAGCAAATTTGGTGATGCCTAGTCAGGCCAACGCAGAACTCTCTGCTTTGAGGAGCTTCAACAGCTCACCATAGTGTGAATGCCTGGTGTCTGAGGATAATGGTTGTATGTACCTGTGTGAATACTGGTGTCTGAGATAATGTTGTATTGTGCCTGTGTGAATGCTGGTGTCTGAGGATAATGTTTGTAATTGTGCCTGTGTAATGCTGGTGTCTGAGATATTGCTTGTATTTGTGCCTGTGTGTGAACTTGCTGGTGTCTGAGGAAATGCTGTATTGTCCTGTGTGAATCCTGGTGTCTGGGATAATGTTGGTATCGTGCCTGTTGTGTGAATACTGGTGTCTGAGGATAATGTGTATCGTGCACTGTGTGAAATACTGGTGTCTGAGGAATGTTGTATCTCGCCTGTTGTGAATACTGGTGTCTGAGGATAATGTTGTATCGTACCTGTGTGAATACTGGTGTCTGAGGATAATGTTGTATACGTACCTGTGTGTGAATACTGGTGTCTGGAGATAATGTTGTATCGTACCTGTGTGAATAGCTGGTGTCTGAAGATAATTGTGTATGTACCCTGTGTCGATTATGTCCTGTTCTGAGGGATAATTGTATTGTACCCTGTGTGACATAACTGCTGTCCTGAGGAGTATGTGTAATTGGTACTAGAGTGTGCGAAATACGTGTGTCTGAGGGATAATGTTGTATTGTGCCTGTGTGAATAGCTGGTTTCTGAGGATAAGTTGCGTATTGGTACCTGGTTGTACTGGTGGACGATTATCTGATGACTGTTACTGTTTACGATAACTGCTTGTATCTACCGTGCTGTGTGAATCTGGTGTCGCTGAAGGATAATGCTTGTACTCTGTACCTTGTGGTGAATATGGTGTGTTCCTCCAGACTTCTCTACTAACGAAGGAACTTGTCACAGAGCAGACAGTGGAACTGTTTAGCAGCGTCATGTAGAGCTCTGTGCATCTTCAGGCTGTGTTTATGAGCAAACGTCTTCCCACAGACCTTGCAGGAGTGGGGCCGCACCCCTGTGGGAACAACAATAATTATGATAAACAATATTAAGGCCAGGATTCAATCCCAACACCGGGTGATAGGCACTACTGCTTTATTGACATTAAGGATCCACCACCCGGCGTGGGTGACAGATCCACCACCCGGCGTGGGTGACAGATCCACCACCCGGCGTGGGTGACAGATCCACCACCCGGCGTGGGTGACAGATCCACCAACCGGCGTGGGTGACAGATACACCACCCGGCGTGGGTGACAGATACACCACCCGGCGTGGGTGACAGATCCACCACCCGGCGTGGGTGACAGATCCACCACCCGGCGTGGGTGACAGATACACCACCCGGCGTGGGTGACAGATACACCACCCGGCGTGGGTGATAGGCACTACTGCTTTAAAAAGAGGCAACTTCAAATTGAGGTGATATATGCAGTGTTTTCCTGTGAATAGAATTTCTGTGATTGCAGGAACATTGCCTTTAAAAAAAGCCAGAAGCCAACAACCCGCCATAGGATTGAATCCCTGAAAATCTGTAATAATAAAAGGCCAGGTCAACGCAGAATTCTACATTTCTCACACGGTTAAAAATATATTGAACTATCTTGCTGCATTGCGTAAACGCAGATGGAAAACGTTTCTTATTGTCATTTCTGCTCGACTTCAGACTAAATTTTGTACTTCAGGTTGRGTTTCTCCAATCAGACGAGAAAACTTTGCTCGTCAGACCAATCAAATTCCCTCATTCACAAACGGGCATTGGATCAGCAGACGGCGCTCTGACCGATAGCAGAGAGGAAGAGACGATAGTAACACTACCGGAGAAAAGTAACTATGTTAAAATGCAAGATTAAGTTTAAAGCGAAACATTAGGAAATGTAGCTGGCTGCATTCGTTTGATAGTAAACATAAGAAATCTGATGGTCATCCATCCATCTTTGTGATAAAAACTAAAAAGTTTTTCTCCACTAATCAACAAAATATTATTGCATTTCAACATTAAAAACACACATGAAATGGTTTAAAAACAGATTTTTTTTGACAGGCTGTGTTTTGAAAATGTTGATTTCGGAAAGCTTAACGTGACCGCTGATAACAACAACAGATTAGATTTAAACAGGCGCTTTACCACCTGAGAGCTGGGAGAAACTGACCCGTGTGGTTCAGCATGTGGATCCTCAGAGAATACAGCTTAGGAAGAGTCTTTCCACAGATGTCACAGACAAACTCTCTCTTGGTGCGTCCCTTGGCCCTGACGTCCCCCTCGAGGCCCTCTTCGCCGTGGGGCTGGGGGACCCTGACCAGGGTGGGCCTCTGACTCTTCTGGTGCTTGTGTCTGGTCAGATGGGCCCTCAGAGAGGCAGCGTACTGGAACTCCTTGTTACATAACTAGAGACAGAAGGATTGTAGTCAGCATTGCAGTCTGGTGAGACCACACAGCAGGGATTAGCAACTAGAATCAGCCACGGGACAAATTTTTGGTCGGGGGGGGGACCAATTTTTGGTCGGAGCGGATGGTTGGGGGGGCCCAGAACATAATTACAAATAATTTGTAAACTGCAAATTTAACGCAAAAAAAAGCCCAAAACTGATATATTTCACTAAAACATAATAATTTCAAACCTAGCTTACATTTGTATATACGATCACAAACCCTGAGTGTCCTGACGAATTGAGGCTGTACTGAGGAAGGTTTCAACTCAATATTAGAAAGGGGTCTGGCTAACATTACATAGATGACATTATCAACCAAGTCCTGTTTTCAACGTGAATGAAAGACAACCTGAGGTAAGTATGTGATGGGGTGCAGTTACTGTAAATATGTCATTGAGAGCTCCATGGTCTAAACGGACCAATGACTGCCCTCCGTAATATTACAGTGCTGTTGACCGGGCGCCGAAGACGTGGAGGTCGATTAAGGCAGCCCCCCCCCCCACACACACACCTCTCTGATTCAGAGGCGTTGGGTTAAATGAGGAAGACACGTTTCAGTTGAATACATTGTACAACTGACTAGGTATCCCCCTTTCCCTCCGTAATGTTACATCTCATTACAGTCTCTCTCTATATATCACGCGTTGGAAAACTTTGGAACAGATTTCCTAAATTAAAATCACTTGGAGCTGATTGATTTTATATCTATATATATATATATCTATATATATATATATCTATATCTATATATATATATATATATCTATATATATATATATATATGTATCAATATATGAGAGAGATTTTATATATATATAAACCTTTCTTTGATAAAAAAATATGAATTTGTATATATATATATATATATATATATATAAAATCTCTCTCACATATATGTATATATATATAGAGATTTTAAATATATACAAATTAATATTTTTTGATCAAAGGTATATATATATACATTTTTAATATAAACGTTTTTTGGATTATATAAATAAACACCTTTTAACTTGGGGGGCCCAAAAAAATCCCCCGCAGGCCGCCAGTAGGGGAACCCTGCCATACACGGCCATGAGAAATCATTCGTATGACAACACTATAACGTCTCTGTTCACTCTAAAATACACAGCCTCTAAAGAAAAACAGGACAAGACCACAGGCTGCCAGTCAAACATGACTCAGACCACAGTGTCTCCCGACCCCTCCTGTCTCAGCCTCAGACACAGACCTATTTAGAGGTACGTACACTACTACATCTAGAGAACAGTGTTGTCGGTACGTACACTACTACA
>NW_019942860.1:23814-24830 GCF_002910315.2 Salvelinus sp. IW2-2015 | reverse complement strand
CTAGAGAACAGTGTTGTCGGTACGTACACTACTACATCTAGAGAACAGTGTTGTTGGTTCGTACACTACTACACCTAGAGAACAGTGTTGTCGGTACGTACACTACACTTGTATCCTCTGGTCTTCTCGTGTTTGAGTGTGTGCATGATGAGAGCGTAGCGCCGGTGAAACGACAGGCCACACTCTGAACAGGTGTGTTCTCCCTCCACCTCACTCCCTCCGTCTGGCTGGTCGGGTCCTAGACCCGGCTCTGGCCCCTCCCCCACAGGCTGCTCTGTGATAGGTGCTCCGTCTACAATGCCGTCTGGTGATAGGACGCCCTCAGTCTCTGTCTGGACAACATTCTCCATCCCAGCCACCGCAGCTTCCATCTCTTCAACGAGCCTCTTGGCGGGTCTACCCCTCTTCTTGAGGGTGTTGGGGTTTGGAAAAGAGATACAGAACAGTTAGGATGGGTAACACACACTACCAGTCAAAAGTTAAGTTTGGACACACCTACTCATTCAAGSGTTAGTCTTAATTTTAATAATTTTCTKMATTGTAGAATAATAGTGAYGACATCAACACTATTAAATAACACATATGGAATCATGTAGTAACCAAAAAGTGTTGAACCAATCAAAATATATTTTATATTTGAGATTCTTCAAAGTTGCCACCCTTTGCCTTGATGACAGCTTTGCCCAATCTTGGCATTCTCTCAACCAGCTTCATGAGGTAGTCACCTGGAATGCCTTTTAATTAACAGATGTGACTTGTTAAAAGTTCATTTGTGGAATTTCTTTCCTTCTTAATGCGTTTGAGCCAATCAGTTGTGTTGTGACAAGGTAGGGGTGGTATACAGAAGATAGCCCTATTTGGTATAATACAAAGTCCATATTATGGCAAGAACAGCTCAAATAAGCAAAGAGAAACGACAGTCCATCATTACTTTAAGACATGAAGGTCAGTCAACACGGAACACTTCAAGAACTTTGAAAGTTTCTTCAAGTGCAGTCGCAAAAACCATCAAGCGC
>NW_019942860.1:10519-23049 GCF_002910315.2 Salvelinus sp. IW2-2015 | reverse complement strand
CTATTATTCTACAATGTAAAAAATAAAGAAAAACCCTGGAATGAGTAGGTGTGTCCAAACTTTTGATTGGTATTTTTAATTTATTTATATATATATATATCTATATCTCACACGCAGAGAGAGACATACACAAGTGCAAAGACTGCTCTGCAAGACTAATGTATTATCCATGCATGAATCTATAGTGACTGTGACTCCGTTCAGGTGTTTGTCTGTAGCCTACCTTGGGGGTGCTGGGACGTTGTGGGGTCTGGGCTCCCTTCTTGTCCTCTCTGTCCTCCTCCAGCCCCATGTGTAGCCTGACATACCCCCCCTCCCCCATGGAGCGCTGTCGTAGTCGTCTCTTATAGGGGTCATGGGTCCTCTGACCCTCCTCTGTAGGAGTAGAGACCGGCTCTGGCACCACCTCCTCCTCGACAGGAGACTCTGGCTCCTCGATCACCTCCTGCTTCACCTTGGCAGGACGTCCTCTCTTCCTCTTAGGGGGTTGGGGAGCAGCGGGAGGCTGTGGCTCGGCCTGGGGTGCTGGATCCCCCGTCTGGTGCTCTGACGTCTCCTCCTCCTGGGGCGTTGGGTCCTCCTGGACTACAGGTGGCGCTACAGCCAGACGGACCACCTCAGTAGGGGCCACCTTCCCTGGGTCCACGCTGATGAGGAAGGCCCCTGGTTCCATGGAGAGGGAGTCCCCATCCCCCTCATCCCCTTCATCATGCTGCTGCTGCTCCAGGGCCAGACAGGCTGACACCACGGCCAGGGACTCACTGGCTCCGGCCTGGCCGCTGTGGGTCACCACTGTCATGGTCTCTGCCTCTCCAGTAGGGGAGAAGAGGGTGACGGACTCGCCTACCCGGGCCTGGCCGCTGTGGGTGACCACCGTCATGGTCTCTGCCTCTCCAGTAGGGGAGAAGAGGGTGACGGACTCGCCTACCCGGGCCTGGCCGCTGTGGGTGACTAGAGTCACCGTCTCTGACCCAGCCTCCCCAACCACGGTCATAGTCTCCTCTGGTTCACCTCCCAGAGCCTGGGTGACTACAGACGTCAGATCCCCTCTGAAGGCCTCTGCTGTGTGGGCCAATGAGTCCAGGTCATCCCCTGCTCCAGCTAGCCCGGTATGAGTCACCACGGCATGGCCGTCGCTCCCGATGGTCATAATGTAGCTCCCGGGTTCTTCATTCGGGGCCTGTTGGGGTGCAGGCTGGCTGGACACCACCGTGTGGATGTCTCCTTGCTGGTAGACCATCAGCTTCTGCTCCTCTACCTTCTTGTGGACGGACTCACAGATCTGAAGGACCTCGGCCATCAGAAGGTGTCGGGCCAGCGTGGCAACGTCGGCCATCACACAGAAGTTGAAGCAGAGGTTGGAGGTGTACGCAAACTCTAGCAGGGGGAGGAAACTGACCTTGCTGAAACCTGAGGAGAGAGAGAGAGACAGAGACAGAGACAGAGAGAGAGACAGAGAGAGAGACAGAGAGAGAGACAGAGAGAGAGAGAGAGACAGAGACAGAGACAGAGAGACAGAGAGAGAGACAGAGAGAGAGAGACGGGTTATTCCTCTGACCAAACCACCTCAGTAAGATGATGATTACAGGGAAACGTATTACTCAGACATCATCCAACCGTTTTATAACTCAGGATCTATACGGCCACAGGACGGTGACTTTTTCCTGTTGTTCTGATAACTACTCTTGACAGGCTTGTACCCCGATTCTTCATCCGGGGGTCTGGAGTCGATGAGATGAAAAGGTCCAATGACATTGGAGTCATTTAGCGCACGTCCTCACCCAGCCCAACTTCTACCTGACCCACAGCAGCCTGCACCTTCTCCATGTCTCACCTGAGAGGTCGACCACCGCTTCATGACTGGACACGGCTCCCTTCTCTATAAACAGCTCATTAAAGTAGTCGCTGCAGGCGGCCAGGACGGCCTTGTGAGCCCTGTGCTCCTCCCCCTCGATCAGCAGCGTGATGTCACAGAACTGGTTGTCGAGGCGCTGCTGGTTCAGCTTGTCCAGCATCGTCTGGACCGTGTCTGGGAAGGTACTGCTTCACACCGCCCCTTACTGTCACCTGCAACACAATACAGGGAGCCATGACTACTGTCCTCCTGGATAGATAACACAGGGAGTCATGACTACTGTTCTCCTGGATAGATAACACAGGGAGCCAGACTACTGTCCTCTGGATAGATAACACAGGGAGCCATGACTACTGTCCTCCTGGATAGATAACACAGGGAGTCATGACTACTGTTCTCCTGGACATTAGACAGAGAGAGAAAACCTAAGACAACACTAGACAGAGAGAGAGAGACCTAAGACAACACTAGACAGAGAGAGAGGAGGACCTAAGACAACACTAGACAGAGAAGAGAGAGACCTAAGACAACACTAGACACAGAGAGAGAGAGGGACCTAAGACAACACTAGACAGAGAGAGAGAGAGAGACCTAGACAACCACTAGAAGAGAGAGAGAGACCTAAGACAACACTAGACGAGAGAGAGAGAGAGACCTAAGACAACACTAGACAGAGAGAGAAAGACCTAAGACAACACTAGACAGAGGAGAGAGAGACCTAAGACAACACTAGACAGAGAGAGGAGGAGACCTAAGACAACACTAGCAGAGAGAGAGAGACCTAAGACAACACTAGACACAGAGACAGAGGGAGAGACCTAAGACAACACTAGACACAGAGAAGAGAGAGAACCTAAGACAACACTAGACACAGAGAGAGAGAGAGAGACCTAAGACAACACTAGACACAGAGAGAGAGAGACCTAAGAAACACTAGACACAGAGAGAGAGAGACCTAAGACAACACTAGACACAGAGAGACCTAAACAACACTACACACGAAGAGAGACCTAGACAACACTACACACAGAGAGAGACCTAAGACAAGACGAGAGAGACCTAAGACAAGACAGAGAGGAGACCTAAGACAACACTAGACAGTTTAGTATCAGTAAAGAGGCCATCACCCCCATAAAATACAACAACACTGACAAAGACCAGTTCGTGTTTAGCCACAGTCCTGGGGCTCTTGGTCTTGTGATGAATGGAAGTCACCAAGTCCATCTCGTCGTCCTCCTCCTCATCCTCCTCGTCACTGGCTGGGGTTGTGACCCTCCTCGTCTCCCCGGTCGGCCCACCAGTCTGGATCCGCTACGGTCCTCCGATAGCCCTCTCCGGTCCTGTCTGTTCTGGCACTGGCTACACTGCCTCATGTAGTCCTTCACCTGCTTCAGGATACCTGGGAGGACACAGGGTTAATCACATTGATGTATGAAACAACGACCAGTATGCGTACACACTGAATGGTTTCAGTAGCTGGATGGATTGCCTTCATCGTTATGGTGCAGCAGTACCTCATCACGTCAATGACAAGGAGACATTTTGGACAACAATGCCGTTTCTGAAACACGTGCATACACGGGGAGAGGTTGGTATATTTTAAAATTGATGTGTGACAGTCCGGTGTGTTGACAAGTGGACACCAGTTGGTGTGTTGACAGTGGACCAGTGGTGTGTTGACAAGAGGACCAGTGTGTTGACCAGTGGTGTGTTGACAAGGACCAGTGGTTGTGTTGACAAGGAGGACCAGTGGTGTGTTGACAAGAGGACCAGTGGTGTGTTGACAAGAGGACCAGTGGTGTGGTGACAAGTGGACCAGTGGTGTGTTGACAAGAGGACCAGTGGTGGTGTGTTGACAAGAGGACCAGTGGTGGTGTGTTGACAAGAGGACCAGTGGTGTGCGGGRCAGCTGTTTGTTCACCCACAATTGCTAATAACCCGTATTATAACCCGTATAACAACTTGTTAAATAACCCGTCTGCCCATCTAGATGTGATAAAGTGAAACCCGCTAATATAGAAAATGCGCCATAGACTAGAGTCAGACGGTGCACCGATTTGTTACATTTTTCTGAAAAAATTGGGCTATTTGTTAGTCAACTTGTCTATTATTAGATACATGCAGCTTCTCTTCTGTCATATGCTGCCCTAGAAGAATAAATAGAACTAAAGAATGTCTCTGCTCCGCAAAAAAAAAGTAGAGATAAGAGTACCTCACCCGAATGTCATAAATCGATAGAATGGATGCGTCAATCTAGTTCGGTGAGGTTCTCTGTTATCTRGTTTAGGGACCGGGAAGAAAATGCAATAACTCTAAAAACTGAACTCTGTGCAAAATTTCCAAATGACAGTTTGATTGTTTTTGTTACATATTTATTCATAAAGTTCAAATATAGATTATAGAACACCATGTGAACAATCCTTACATCATGCTCTGTTTTTAGAAAATGTGATACTTCAGGATTTTGGCAATGAGGCACTTTATCTACTTCCTCAGAGTCCGATGAACTCGTGGATACAATTTTTATGTCTCGGAGTCTAGCATGCTAGCGCAATAACTTGAAGTCTATGGGTAACGCTAGTTAGCATTGTTTCACAAAACTACTTCTATATTTCCATCATACTGGACACAGAGACAAAATGGCCAGGGCTCGGGTTTGAAGCTGAGCCATCTGCACGTCCTCTGCTGCGTGGTACAGTCATATCTGACTAAGATCATAACATGGTGTCAGAAGTGCTTCCAACCTCGTCAAATAAGAAGGAGAGATTATTTCACAGAAAATAATAAAATGTCACTTGAGTTTTGTCGGAGTTGAGTGACGAAAAGTAGCTCACTGCTCTCTCYCGGCTCTTCACTGAGCAGAGCAGCCCAAGAGGACTCCCCAAGTGGCGCAGCGGTCTAAGGCACTGCATTTCAGCTAGAGACGTCACTACAGACAACCTGGTTCGAATCCAGACTATCACAACGGGCCGTGATTGGGAGACCCATAGGGCGGCGCCCAGCGTCGTCTGAGTTTGGCCGGTTGTAGGCCGTCATCGTAAATAAGAATTTGTTCTTAACTGCCTAGTTAAATAAAGGTTCAATCAAAAAAGAAAGGGGGAAAAAAACAGCCGTTGCGATGGATACTCAGAGAGCCATGAGCAGAGCGAGCTGCATGCAGGGAGTGAAAGAGGAGCTAATGAATTAACCAATGGGGCGGGGAGAAGTTATTTCTGTTACGGCCGGGCCTTCAATTTCGCAGAAGCAATTGACCTGGGTAGGGCCTGAACAAAGGCCCTACAATATGAAGATAACTGCTCCTCCAGTCGATGTCATGGCAGCGTTGGCTATCAAAGCTCATGCGGCAGGTAGCCTATCGGTTAAGAGTGGTGGGCCAGAAACAGAAAGGTCGCTGGTTCGAATCCCCGAGCAGACTAGGCGAAAAAATATGCCGATGTGCCTTTGAGCAAGGCACTTAACCCTAATTGCTCCTGTAAGTCGCTCTGGATAAGAGCGTCTGCTAAATGACTAAAATGTACATTGTAAAAACACGTCGTCGGGTCTCATGGTCGTTTCTCGCCTAACTGTATATGTTCAGGTCGTCAAATCAAATCCTTCCATATGAAGTTGTTGTTTTTTAAAGAACATTAAAACGTGTAATTTTCACGAGGTTGGAAGTAACATGTTCAACTACTTAAGAGATTGGCTCTGATCTAGGTTGTGCATTTAGATCTAGAAAACGAACAACTAAAAAAGGACGTTTTTCTTTTTTTTACTTCTCTCATTGACTTGGCCTGTTCGGCAAGCATTCACAGGAGTATCACGATGTTTGCACCTCTGGGTTTAGAAACTGTGGCCTGAACGTTGCGGGCTTAGGCTAAGGCTTAAAATCCATGCCTGTACAGGGCTCTACTACCCTTTATCTACGCAATATTTCACAACCCTAAACCCGCCTGCCCCACAGATATAACCATGGGGACTGCAGGTATGACTCAACCTGCACAGAACTTAAAACTAAAATATTTAACTTTTTGGGTAACCCACCAAATTCACATAGATATGAATGTTAAAGATGTCATTCTCATTGAAAGCCAGCCTAAGAAGCGGTGGTGTATCTGTTCCGTGTACAATTTCTATGCTTCCCGTTTAGTTTTTGCTGTCTTTTAAATTCGGTTTGGTACACCAGCTTCAAATAGCTGAAAATACAATATTTAATATCTGAAAATACAAACAAATTATTCACAGCTGTTTAGATGGTGCAATGATTGTCTGTAGAATGACTTTGTTTTGTCACAAACTGAAATTAGGCGAACTATTAGAATTTTTGCAACCAGGAAATGGCGGAATGATTTCTGCATATTGCTCCTTTAAGCGTACCATGTATTGATTGACCAATCAGACACCGGTTAACTAGCTAGCGAGCCATATGGCTAACAAACTGCGAAGGAAATATACCAGCTGGTGTTTTCTTTTACGCGTGTTCTCTGGCCTAATAAACAAAAAAGTGTCGCTAGATAATTTAGCTATAGAATTATATTTTACCTCTCCACCAATACTTCTGAGAAATGGATTCCCAAGTGTGATGCTGGTTGAGGTGCTCTTCTCCGGCGACAATGTGTGACTCGTCGATAAGTTCCTTCCTCCGACCAGCCTGCAACACCACTTCCAACTCGGTGAATTCATCCAGMCCTTTCTGTCTTCTCTGGTAGTACAGTGTGCCATTCCGCACGACATAGCAAGCGGCTGCTTTACGAATCTTTCTTTTCGTATTGCCATGGGTCCCTGGTGCGTACGGCTCCCGCTCATCAGTCAGATAGCGTCTGATGGCTAAGTAGCTTTCCTCGCACGACATAACCTTAATTATTCGCGCACACAACTAAAATTACGCTATTTATTTCGAAGAGAAAAGCATCTTCGAACTTGTAATTTTTAAATCCGTATAAGTGCCACATAATATACAAAAAAATACAATATTTCAGGTTATTTTCGAAGGGGGAACGCAGTTCTTGACCGTGAGGGGTGGACTTGCATGAACAGACAAAATGGCTGCTGCACAACCGGATGTGGCGTGAGAAATGGCGGAAGAGCAGAGATACTGTATGTAATGGCGAGGTAATCTTGTCTCCGCCCTAACAGTGTTAGTCGGTGTCCRGAAGGCAGGTGGTCTGCTTATCGTGGACAGATTAAACCCTCTCGCTTCGCCTCGTCCTTCTTATTCTTTGAGGTTTAATGGCAGACTACAACCTACGGGTGTATTGACGCCACCTACTGTACAGGGTAAGGAAACAAAAATACTAATTTGGAGAGGGGCAGAGGTCTGATACCAACAGGCTGTTCTCTCCCATACCGTCAGGCAGCGGTCTGATACAGTTTCTATATACACTGAGTACACAGTTATGAGAACACCTATTTAATATTGAGCTGCTTGCTTAGCGAGTACCACTTCCTCCCGATTTAGCCCATACCTGGCGTGAACTCGAGGCCTCTGCCTCACAAACACACAACTGCACCCCTCAAGTGTCTTACCCGATCGCTCCACCTCAAAAGCTAGCTAATGAGGCGATGCAAGAGGGACACTTCAGGCTTAGGAGTAAGTTCCCCATCTGCACACTAACACACATCACAGCTGCTGCTACAGATTCTTATAGTTTGTCCATTTTATACTTTATTTTACATTTAGAAAGACAATAACGACATGAAATAAAACAATAGAGAGGGGGGGGGGGGGGGGGGTCGCCTGGGTCCTACCAGGAAACGCAGGACACTCAGCGAGCCCTGCCACAGCAAGCCAGGCATCATGTGTGACCAGGCAGGAGTCAGCGTGGGGGGGGGTACAGTTCACAAACAAATACAGGCCATTAATATATCAGGCAATGCTCTTTGATATACATATGACATTTTATTTTTTTAACTAACGATATTTAACTTTTATAATGTCCCAGAGACTCTCTAGACCATAGTCCTGCAGGGCCGATGCCGCTCTTTCCGTACTCAATAAATCCACGAATTCCCTTAACCAAATGTCCACTGACCACTGAGGTGCACTGTTTCCCAATGTCATTAGTATTGTTCGTTTGACCGATAGGAAGGTCAGTGCGACGTGGCTCTAGGTCGGATATTGTCCACCCTACTTCCTAGCAAGCACACTACAGGACAAAGTGGAATACATACGTTCAAAATTKKAGACACYATATCAACTACTTCTGTCCCKAAAAAATMTGACGGCCYGACATTTCCAGAACAGATGCATTAGTTTACCAACCTCACCGCAGCTATGCCAAATCTGAAAGGCTTTGATATTTTTTCTTTCAACAAGTGAGGTTTTATATAAGCCCTATGTAAGAACTTCATTTGAATAATTATATACCTTACACAGTTGGATATTGCTGGTGTTTTTCCATATTGCATCCCACTGTACTGCGGTGAGAGATACACACATGTCCTGTTCCCAAGGTAACGGAGTAGGGATGTTGCTGTTTGGGGAGGAGAGGCCAACCAGGAAACCGTTCCTTTCCCGTTAGCTGCACCCCTCAGTGTCTTGTCCATCACACATTTAGATCCCACATCAATTGAGTAAATARATTTTATTATTGATTTGAGCTGCAAATAAGGTAGAAATGCCATATCGATCAGACRAAACTCTGCTCTACCAACTCTTTAAATGGTTTCATATCACCTTCGTTTACGACCTGCCCCAGCTGACTGATGTTTTGGCGTTGCCAGGTAATATTAGCCAATGTCTTTCTCCCTGCAGTAAACAAGAGGTTGTTCCCTATTGGACATGAAGGGAGAGATGCTCGACTGATAGATATCATTTTATGAAGTATCTTTGCCACTTCACACAAAAACTCAAGCAGTGGGTTATCTTACAGTAGAACTTGTTGTAATACCATAATGATTACTATGTTCTGTTACAATGTGTTCCTCTAACCACTCCCAGCTGCCTACTATTCCCCATTTGTATAACCCATGACAATGGACATCTGGCATTATAAGACTTCATAACGGCCTGACAATGGACATCTGGCATTATAAGACTTCATAACGGCATGACAATGGACATCTGGCATTATAAGACTTCATAACGGCATGACAATGGACATCTGGCATTATAAGACTTCATAACGGCATGACAATGGACATCTGGCATTATAAGACTTCATAACGGCATGACAATGGACATCTGGCATTATAAGACTTCATAACGGCATGACAATGGACATCTGGCATTATAAGACTTCATAACGGCATGACAATGGACATCTGGCATTATAAGACTTCATAACGGCATGACATGGACATCTGGCATTATAAGACTTCATAACGGCATGACAATGGACATCTGGCATTATAGACTTCATAACCACATGACAATAGGTATCTGACATTAATAGAACTTCATACGGCATGACAATGGACATCTGGCATTATAAGACTTCATAACGGCATGACAATGGACATCTGGCATTATAAGACTTCATAACGGCATGACAATGGACATCTGGCATTATAAGACTTATAAACACATGACAATAGGTATCTGACATAAAACCACGAATACAAATAAAGATGAGGACCACCTTGCTTCTTGACATGGACAGGTTATCACGTTCCTGACCTGTTTTCAGGAGGAGGAACGCCGTTACACAGGTTTTTATGGTAAAATCTTCTTTTTTTATATACATACAGTGGGGAGAACAAGTATTTGATACATTGCCGATTTTGCAGGTTTTCCTACTTACAAAGCATGTAGAGGTCTGTAATTTTTATCATAGGTACACTTCAATTGTGAGAGACGGAATCTAAAACAAAAATCCAGAAAATCACATTGTATGATTTTTAAGTAATTGATTTGCATTTTTCACAGTCTCTCACAGTTGAAGTGTACCTATGATAAAAATTACAGACCTCTACATGCTTTGTAAGTAGGAAAACCTGCAAAATCGGCAGTGTATCAAATATTTGTTCTCCKCACTGTATATGTTTCCACAAAAAGCCAGAAAATAAACGATGTATCTCTTTAAACTAGTACTGAGGGAACTGAAGTGGTATAGCTGACATAAGGAACAATAGTCATCTTTATCACCTTTACCCCATAGTGATAACGGTAGAACTGTCCGTCTCCTATAAACCATTAGAGATGACATTAAGAGACCTTGTCCATTTACATTAAATATCTTATTGCTCGGTAACRAGATATTTCTCCCTAGGTATTTGAGACCTTGTGGTTTCCATATGAAGGGAGCAGTACCACGGTGGGTTGAAAAMGTGCAGTCTCCCTCCTATTCACTTTATATCCAGAACAGTATATAAATCCTGATATAGATCCAGAACATGAGCCAAATGCTCTTATGAYCTGTAGCACTCATGGTATCGAACAGCTGGGACTTTACAGTGTTACTAAGATATCATCAGAGTATAGTTTGGTTTTCAAGTCATGACCACTCAAAGTGATTCCATTTATATCCTCCTTAGCTCTAATGGTGCAGCCAAGGGGCTCTAGTGCCAAAATAAATATACCTGGGGAGAATATACTCAGGAGTCCACATACTTTTGGCCATGTAGTGTATCTGCCATATTTGTCAGCTATTAGTTATGAGAGTCTAAAAGAGAAATTCGAGGCATTATGAAGTCCTTGTCAAATTGTGAATGAGAGACTGATGAAGTGTGTACAGCCTGAAACAGTAAAGAAAGCAGAGCTCATGCCTTTCATACAGCCTCAGAATGTATTAAAAATATAAACATATAACCCAACATTTGTATCACAACTAAAGTTASATAAATAACTCTAAATTAAGCATATAGGAGTACCTGTTTTTTTTGTTAACCGCTCAACACAGAATAGCTGCATGTGCGCACTTCCTCAAATCCTTATTCAGCTATGTTCAATGGTGTTCTTCATACTATAAAATAATGCCACGGAATTCAAAGCCATAGTCCCAGACAACTCAGAGTATGCTGTTCTGTTCTTCTGAAATAGACTACATTTTCTTCATATCATGCTTCTTTAGACCTGTAATGGATTTATTGTGATGGTMTAGGCTATATTAAATMGATTTATTCGACTTTTTAAAATGTAGATGTTCCAAAGATCAGCATGTGTGGAAGCCAGGAGATAATAAACGTGTTTATGATAATTAACGGTCAATTACTGTGAGACCGGCAGTTATTTGCTGGACAATCACCGGCTGATGAAAAGTCATGACCGCCACAGCCCTACATACAACACATTCCAATCCGATATCTTCATGAGGTGTAAAGCACGCTCCTTCTAGACACACAGAAAACCCAAATAAGCCCACTTCTCGTTACTCTCACRGACTCCACCTCATCTAACTCATCCACGATTTTTATAGAGACTTCAAACGGATCTCCCGGGTAACATCGATCCAAAACTCCGACCAAAAAAAGACTCCGAACTAGGCTTGGATTTGCTAGATTCCACGACCACTTTGCTTCTCTTACTTCCTGTTCCTCTCACTCTTATCTCTACTCCATCTGATTCAAACACAACATCCGCTTCCGCCATTTTCCTCAAGTCCCAACAGCCGGGGTCAAAGTTTCTTCACTTCTCTCCCCTAACTTTCACCTGTTCCTCTCTGAGAAGATTGAGAAATGACATCACGAGACTTCCAGGAACGCTTGAGGAACAGACCAAGCAGGACAGGGTTTGGGGTTTGTCAATGAGAGAAGTGACAAATTCTTCCTTAGTTGTTAATTTTCTCGAAATCGAAAGGGACAAACTAGATTAGAGCCAATGTCTTAATTAGTTGAACATGTTATTACTCCAACCTTGTGAAAATTACATACTAACACGTTTTCATTTTCGACCAAAACGACTTTATATGGAAGGTGGGTCTTTGATTTTGACGGCCTGCAGATCCTTAGTTCGAGGCGAGATGACCGTTAGACTCTTAGCTAGCCAACGTCGCCATGACATCGCCTACAAGAGTGATCGGGGGTTTCTATTGGAGAAGCAGTTTCTGCCTCTCTTCATACCGTACCGTCTTTGATGACYCCTTGCTATGTGCATCTCTGACCACAAGATGGCGCAATGTGACAACAAACCAAGCTATTTTCCTCTTTCCCAAAGCTTTACTCATGATTCAAATGAATATTCCAGAATCATTTAGTTTTTTCATAGACTACATATTTAAATGGCCTGATAGAAAAGGAGCAAACATTGACAATATATATATATGAATGCTTGTTGGAACGAACTACTATAATCAACAACATCTCAGAATCGGCAATGACCTTCCTCCCAAGTCCCAACCACCTGCTCCAGTCGGTGATCCCAGATGACTGTCAGGTACCAGTGTAACTAAAGCATCATTGTCTCCAGGAGACCTCTAAGGAAGGGCATGACAGGTGGGTTTAAGGAATAGGGGTGGATTTGATTTAGCAAAGAGATTTCATGCGACCTCATAAGATGTTTCACGGCAGTTGAGTGTGTTGTTGTGTATTAAGTCCAATCATGTCCATACACATCCATTCACATCCAAATAATAGAATAAACCAAAATMCCTCTTGCTGTACAATAGTCGACAGGTAATGAAATAAACCTATTGACATTGCTTTGCCATCAAGAGGAAGCCAATCAAAAGTCACAGAGGACTTTTAGAGAGCCGTTATTGGGTGTGTGATCTCCTCTTCTCTCCTCTCCTCCTCTGCCTTCCTTCCCCTCCCCTCCCTC
>NW_019942860.1:7345-10055 GCF_002910315.2 Salvelinus sp. IW2-2015 | reverse complement strand
ACTGCAGATACAGATAACGGGCTGTGGTAATAGAAGCTAGCGGACTGCAGGTACAGATAGAAGCTAGCGGACTGCAGGTACAGATAGAAGCTAGCGGACTGCAGATGCAGATAACGGGCTGTGGTAATAGAAGCTAGCCGACTGCAGATACAGATAACGGGCTGTGGAAATAGAAGCTAGCGGACTGCAGGTACAGATAACGGGCTGTGGTAATAGAAGCTAGCGGAGTGCAGATACAGATAACGGGCTGTGGAAATAGAAGCTAGCGGACTGCAGATACAGATAACGGGCTGTGGTAATAGAAGCTAGCAAACTGCAGGTACAGATAACGGGCTCCTGATAGCCGAGTGGAATTATGAAAGACCATGATTGGAGATGTGTTAAGGCCTCACTGTAAGGATTATGTTGATTGGTTGAGAGGTGTTTGACTTCCTGTGTGTCAACCAATCAACAGACTGATGTGCAGAAGATCCTGAGGAACGCCAGGAAACTGCCAGAGAAGACCCAGACCTTCTACAAGGTAGTCGCTGTCTGAGACACAAACACACATACAAACAAACAAACAAGGAAATATTCACCAGTGAGAAAGTTCTGGATGGATAATTTTGTTTTCCTGATTAAACCTGGGTCATGTTCAGTAGGCATAAAATGGTCGCAAACATGGAGGTAGAATCATTTAATTTTCTGTTGTAAAACATTTTACGACGTTTTGATGATGTGCCCTAATGAACACAATCCTGGTTCTTCTCCCTGTCGTCTCGTTCTGACCGCCTGCCATCTCGTTCTGACCGCCTGCCGTCTCGTTCACTCTATAATGGATGTATTCATTCTATAATGGATGTAAACTCTGATCTATTCATTCTATAATGGATGTAAACTCTGATCTATTCATTCTATAATGGATGTAAACTCTGATCTATTCATTCTATAATGGATGTAAACGAGGATGATAACGGCTGTGGAAATAGAAGCTAGCGGACTGCAGGTACAGATAACGGGCTGTGAGGTAATAGAAGCGTAGCGGACGTGCGATACAGATAACGGCGCTGTGAGTAATAGAAGCTAGCGGAGCATGGCAGGTACGTATAACAGCTGTGGTTAGATAGAAGCATGCGAACTGGCAGGTACAATACGGGCTTGTGTAATAAAGCTAGCAACTGCAGGTCAGATAACGGGCTGTGTGTAATAGAAGCTAGCAACACTGCAGTACAGATATCCAGGCTGTAGTATATAGAAGCTAGCCGACACTGCAGATACAGATAACGGGTTGTAGAAATAGAAGCTAAGACGAACTGCAGTACAGATACAGGCTGTGGTAATAGAAGCTAGCGACTGCAGATACAGATAACGGGTGTAGAAATAGAAGCTAGCGGACTGCAGGTACAGATAACGGGCTTGGTGGAATAGAAGTACGCGCTGAGGTACAGATAACGGGCTGTGGTAATAGAAGCTAGCGGAGTGCAGATACAGATAATCGGTGCTGTGGAAATAGAAGCTAGCGGCTGCAGATACAGATAACGGGCTGTGGTAATAGAGCTAGCAAACTGCAGGTACAGATAACGGGCTCCTGATAGCCGAGTGAATTATGAAGACCATGATTGGAGATGTGTTAAGGCCTCACTGTAAGGATTATGTTGATTGGTTGAGGAGTGTTTGACTTCCTGTGTGTCAACCAATCAACAGACTGATTGTGCAGAAGATCCTGAGGAACGCCAGGAAACTGCCAGAGAAGACCCAGACCTTTCTCACAAAGGTAGTCGCTGTCTGAGACACAAACACACATAACAAACAAACAAACAAGGAATATTTCCACCAGTGAGAAAGTTCTGGATGGATATTTTGTTTTTCTCTGATTAACCTGGGCATGTTCAGTAGGCATAAATGGGTCGCAAAACATGGAGGTAGATCATTTAATTTTCTGTTGTAAAACATTTTACGACGTTTTGATGATGTCCCTAATGAACACAAATCCTGGTTCTTCTCCCTCGTCGTCTCGTTCTTGACCGCCTGCCATCCTCTTTCGACCGCCTGCCGTCTCGTTCACTCTACTATGGATGTATTCATTCTATAATGGATGTAAACTCTGATCTATTCATTCTATAATGGATGTAATCTGATGCTATTCATTCTATATGGATGTAAACTCTGATCTATTCATTCTATAATGGATGTAAACTTCTGATCTATTCATTCTATAATGGATGTAAACTCTGATCTATTCAATTCTAATAATGGTCTTTCCTTGTAAACTGATCTATTCTTCTATAATGGATTAAACTGATCTATTCATTCTATATCATGTACTTGATTATTCATTCTGTAATATGGATGTCAAACTCTGATCTATTCATTCTAATAATAGATGTCAACTCTGATCTATTCATTCCTATAATGGATGTCAACTCTGATTATTCATGTCTATAATGGTGTAACTGATATTATTTATGATTAAACTGATCTATTCATTCTATAATGGATGTAAGACTCTGATCTATATCATTCTATAATGGATGTCAACTTGATCTATTCATTCTATAATGGATGTAACTGATCTATTCATTCTATAAATGGATGTCAAACTGATCTATTCATTCTATAATGGATGTCAACTGATCTATTCATTCTATAATGGATGTCAACTGATTTATTCATTCTATACATGGATGTAAACTCTGATCTCATTCAATTCTATAATGCGCTCGACTCAACT
>NW_019942860.1:1543-4691 GCF_002910315.2 Salvelinus sp. IW2-2015 | reverse complement strand
CTGATCTATTCATTCTATAATGGATGTAAACTGATCTATTCATTCTATAATGGGTGTAAATTCCTCTGTATTCTCTCCTATATGTTGTCTATTGCTAGCAGCACCAATTCACCAAGTCACATTCTGGGTCTGTAAATATACAGTTGAAATCGGAGGTTTACATACACCTTAGCCAAATACATTTAAACTGTTTTTCACAATTCCTGATATTTAATCCTAGTAAAAATTCCCTGTCTTAGGTCAGTTAGGATCACCAATTTATTTTAAGAATGTGAAATGTCAGAATAATAGTAGAGAGAATGATTTATTTCAGCTTTTATTTCTTTCATCACATTCCCAGTGGGTCAGAAGTTTACATATACTCAATTAGTATTTGCTAGCATTGCCTTTAAATTGTTGAACTTGGGTCAAATGTTTCGGGTAGCCTTCCACAAGCTTCCCACAATAAGTTGGGTGAATTTTGGCCCATTCCTCCTGACAGAGCTGGTGTAACTGAGTCAGGTTTGTAGGCCTCCTTTGCTTGCACACGCTTTTTGAGTTCTGCCCACAAATGGTCTATAGGATTGAGGTCAGGGCTTTGTGATGGCCACTCCAATACCTTGACTTTGTTGTCCTGAAGCCATTTTGCCACAACTTTGGAAGTATGCTTGGGGTCATTGTCCATTTGGAAGACCCATTTGCGACCAAGCTTTAACTTCCTGACTGATGTCTTGAGATGTTGCTTCAATATATCCACATCATTTTCCTGCCTCATGATGCCATCTATTTTGTGACGTGAACCAGTCCCTCCTGCAGCAAAGCACCCCCACAAAGCAACTGTGCTTCACGGTTGGGATGGTGTTCTTCGGCTCCCCTTTTTCCTCTAAACATAACGATGGTCATTATGGCCAAATAGTTCGATTTTTGTTTCATCAGACCAGAAGACATTAATCCAAAAAGTATGATCTTTGTCCCCATGTGCAGTTGCAAACCGTAGTGTGGCTTTTTTATGGCGGTTTTGGAGCAGTGACTTCTTCCTTGCTGAGCGGCCTTTCAGCTTATGTCGATATAGGACTCGTTTTACTGTGGATATAGATACTTTTGTGCCTATTGTTTGTACAGATGAATGTGGTACCTTCAGGCGTTTGGAAATTGCTCCCAAGGATGAACCAGACTTGCGGAGGTCTACAATTTTTTTCTGAGGTCTTCGCTGATTTCTTTTGATTTTCACCATGATGTCAAGCAAAGAGGCACTGAGTTTGATGGTAGGCCTTGAAATACATCCACACCTCCAATTGACTCAAATGATGTCAATCAGCAGCTCCTAAAGCCATGACATCATTTTCTGGAATTTTCCAAGCTGTTTAAAGGCACAGTCAATTTAGTTTATGTAAACTTCTGACCCACTGGAATTGTGATACAGTGAAATAATCTGTCTGTAAACAATTGTTGGAAAAATTACGTGTCATGCACAAAGTAGATGTCCTAACCGACTTGCCAAAACTATAGTTTGTTAACAAGAAATGTGTGGAGTAGTTGAAAAATGAGTTTTAATGACTCCAACCTAAGTGTATGTAAACTTCCGACTTCAACTGTACTTGGTGAATAAAGGTGATTGTTATTTATTTAGTTGTTGTGTCTCTATCTGCCCACCAGGAGCTGAACCGTTTACGCAAGGCTGCGCTGGCGTTTGGTTTCTGGGAGCTGCTGAAGGGAGTTGCAGAGCTGTTAGAGAGGGAGTGTACCCTGCTGCCGGACACAGCTCACCCTGACGCAGCCTTCCAGCTATCACACGCTGCCAAGCAGCTGAAACTAGCCTCCACAGGAGACTCCCAGTACGCTGCCTTCGACCAGAACATCAACCCCATGCACACCGACTTCTCTGGGGGAGGAGCTGGCATGTAGAGAGGAAGGAGAGAGAGAGCTTCTGAAATGGCGTCCCAGTATCTGGGCGTTAGAGATGTTGACCTGTCTCCTCTCTAACGCCCCCCCCCCCCCGGAAACTCCCGATTCAAACTGCCATGACAGCGTTGTAAAAAAAAGACGTTAGATGCTCAGTGAAACTCCATATTTAGTGAGTAACTATCTTCATTTACTCCTGTTACGGACGGAAATGTAATTCCAGAAAATATCGAAATAAAAACGTACAAGCAACCGGGAGAAAAAGCCAATATTCACTCGCGTCCAAGTCAGAAGTCTACAACAGCTCAATACATTGAAGGTACCGAAGAGGCTATTCCCCCCCCCCCTTCCGTTTGCATTTATAAATAATGAAAAACGACATACTGTAGTTTGTTGAGTAACGGCTGTATTTTGACAATTCTTGCAGTTGTCTAATGGCAGTTTGAATCTGAGGAGACCCGTCGATCACTAAAGCCCAGATACTGGGGGACATGTTCCCATAGGCCCTGGTCTAAAGTAGTGCACTATATAGGGAATAGGGTTCCATAGGTCTCTGGTCTAAAGTAGTGCACTATATAGGGAATAGGGTGCCGTTTGGGACTATTAGAATGGCACACCAACTGTTAACTCAAAGCTAAGGCCTATGGCTTCACATGTGTTTTTGACCTGTTTTGTACATATCGTTTTTATAACTTTCCTAATGAATAAATGATTAAAAAAATGTTTCTTTTTTTTTCTCTCCAATCGTCGTGTGAACGATGAGTATTTTATTAATCTTACACAATTTACCCAGGAAGTGGAACTGCTAATGTTTTTATTCAGCATATTAATTGACATGACAAAACATAAATCTTATGCGATTTACCCCGAGGACGTTTTGTCAGCAGGAAAACATCATACTGCTATTATCAACTACAACAGAAAATACAAGACGAGGGTTGCAAAATTCCAATGTTTTTCTAACTGGGATTTCTGGAAATGTTGAATGGAATTTCGCCACCCTAGATGAGATGTCACCAGACAGGCAGCAGAGGTGTATTTTGAGAAAAGATGGAGGTCAGTTAGATTTCTTCTTCTTGGTCCGGAACCTCTTCCTTCTCTGTTTGTACAGGTGGCGGGAATTGATGAGAAGCCCTGCAACAAACCAGACGATATTGTTAAGTCAATGAACAGTTTATATATGAGGGTGGGGCCTGAGGCGTCCATCTTTATATATGAGGGTGTGGCCTATGAGGCGTCCATCTTTATATATGAGGGTGTGGCCTAT
>NW_019942860.1:0-1368 GCF_002910315.2 Salvelinus sp. IW2-2015 | reverse complement strand
CCATCTTTATATATGAGGGTGTGGCCTATGAGGCGTCCATGTTTATATATGAGGGTGGGGCCTGAGGCGTCCATCTTTATATATGAGGGTGTGGCGTCCATCTTTATATATGAGGGTGTGGCCTATGTTGTTACATGTACACAGCCTTTAAAGATGGACACCTCAATGTTGTCAGAAATAGTAATTACCCCACAACTGCACCGTACAAGAGAAATATGTAGATTGTTCCAAAACATTAGGATACATTTTTCATGACTATGGTTGACAACTCACCGATGACCATGAGAGGTAGATAGATATAGAGGACACAGGAGAAGCTGACAGATGAGCCCAGGGCCTCAGGTAGAGGGATACTGAACAGTCTGCTCTGGTCAAACACTGAGATGGACTGGACCACTGCAACCGCTGGAGAGGGGGAGAGAGAACTGTTGAGTAAATGGACTGGACCACTGGAGAGGTAGAGGGATACTGAACAGTCTGCTCTGGTCAAACACTGAGATGGACTGGACCACTGCAACCGCTGGAGAGGGGGAGAGAACTGTTGAGTAAATGGACTGGTCCACTGGAGAGGTAGAGAGAACTGTTGAGTAAATGGACTGGTCCACTGGAGAGGTAGAGAGAACTTGTTGAGTAAATTGGACTGGTCCAACTGGAGAGGTAGAGGGGGGAGAACTTGTTGAGTAAGTATTACCCAGGTATTCTGTCCATTCTTCAGGCTTCCCATTGCCTTGGCCTCTCCTCTTAGTAATCACTAATACACCCTTTGAGAAGGAAAAGGTACATACCATGTAACTACTCACCTTCAGCCAGCAACCCAAAAAGGTCTAGGACTATCCCGACGGTGTCCCTATAAACTAACGCAACCGCCCCACCAGACAGGAAAGGCCTATCCCGAGGTTCGTCCCATATCAACGCACCCCCGAGAAGGTACAGGACTATCCTACAGTGTCCCTATAACTACGCACCCCCAGACGAGTACAGGACTATTCTCGACAGTGGTCCCTGTCTAACCGCGGTGTCCCATACCATTTTAGCCCCCACCAACGTACAGCCAGACTAATCCCGACAGTGGTCCCTATAAACTCAACGCACCCCAGAAGGTAAACACGGGACTATTTCCGACAGTGTCCCCTGTCTTCCCGACGGTGTCTCTTATAAACCACGCACCCCCAGAAGGTACAGGTCCATGTCCCGACATGTCTATACCCAACTATACAAGGCAAACCCAGAAGGTACACGGACTTACCTGACCAGCTGTCCCTGTCTATCCCGACGGTGTCCCTATAAACTAACGCACCCCCAGAAGGTACAGGACTATCCCGACAGTGTCCCTATAAACTAACGCACCCCCAGAAGGTACAGGACTAT
>NW_019942859.1:246696-258956 GCF_002910315.2 Salvelinus sp. IW2-2015 | reverse complement strand
GCCAGACAGAGGACTGAAACACCAGTGGAGGTTATATCCTGTTAACTAGTAGGTAGTTGAGGACCGAAGGCAACCAGTGGAGGTTACCTGTTACTAGTAGGTGTTGAGGACGGAAGACTGAAGGCACACTGTGGAGGTACCTGTTAACTAGTAGGTAGTTGAGGACTGAAGGCACAGTGGAGGTTACCCTCGTCTAACTAGTAGGTAGTTGAGACTGAAGCACAGTGGAGGTACCCTGTTAACTAGTAGGTAGTTGAGGGACTGAAGGCACAGTGGAGGTTACCTGTTAACTAGTAGGTAGTTGAGGACTGAAGGCACAGTGGAGGTTACCTGTTAACTAGTAGAGTATGTGAGAGACAGGCTGAAGAAGGAGCCTGGAGGTTACCGTACACAGTAGTAGTTGAGGACGAATCAGCAGGCACAGTGGAGGTTACCTGTTAACTAGTAGTAGTTGAGGACTGTGAAGGCACAGTGGAGGTTACCTGTTAACTAGTAGGTAGTATGAGGACGACAGGCACAGTGGAGGTTACCTGTTAACTAGTAGGTAGTTGAGGACAAGGAAGGAGGAGCCGTGGAGCAAGGCACAGGGGAGGTTACCTGTTAACTAGTAGGGTAGTTGAGGACTGAAGACACAGTGGAGGTTACCCTGTTTAACTAGATAGGGTGTGAGTGTGAGGACTGAAGGCACAGTGAGGTTACCTGTTTAACTAGTAGGTAGTGAGGACTAGAAGCCACAGTGGAGTTTTTACCTGTTATACTAGTAGGTAGTTGAGGACTGAAGGCACAGTGGAGGTTACCTGTTAACTAGTAGGTAGTTGAGGACGACAGGCACCAGTGGGGTTACCTGTTAACTAGTAGGTAGTTGAGGACTCGAAGGCACATGTGGAGGTTACCTGTTAACTAGTAGGATAGTTGAGGACCGAAGGCAAGTGGATCGTTACCTGTTAACTAGTAGGTTAGTTGAGCCGAAGAGCACAGTGGAGGTTACTGTTAACTACGTAGGTAGTTGAGGACTGAAGCACAGTGGAGGTTACCTGTTAACTAGTAGGTAGTTGAGGACTGAAGACACAGTGGAGGTTACCGTGTTAACTAGTAGTAGTTGGTGAGGACTGAAGGCACAGTGGAGGTTACCTGTTAACTAGTAGGTAGGTTGAGGACCAGAAGGATGAGGCACAGTGAAGGTTACCTGTTAACTAGTAGGTAGTTGAGGAACACCAGGACAGGTGAGCACAAGTGAGGTTACCTGTTAACTAGATAGTAAGTTGAGGACAGAAGAGACACGAGCTGTGAGGTTACCTGTTAACTAGTAGGTAGTTGAGGACCAGACAGGATGAAGGCACAGTGGAGGTTACCTGTTAACTAGTAGGTAGTTGAGGACCAGACAGAGACCGAAGCACAGTGGAGGTTACCTGTTAACTAGTAGGTAGTTGAGGACCAGACAGAGGACGAAGGCAACAGTGGAAGGTTACCTGTTACTAGTAGGTAGTTGAGACAGCAGACAGAGGACCTGGTAAGGCAGACAGTGGAGTTACCTGTTCACTAGTAGGTTAGTTGAGGACCAGACATGAGGACCGAAGGCACAGTGGAGGTTACCTTTAACTAAGTAGGTAGTTGAGGAACCAGACAGAGGACGAAGGCACAGTGGAGGTTACCTTGTTAACTAGTAGGTAAGTTGAGGACCAGACAGAGGACCGAAGGCACAGTGGAGCTATGCCAGATAGCTCTCAAGTACTCCTGTCAAGGCAAGAGGGAAACATCCTTTTAGTCATTTAGCAGACACTCCTATCCAGAGAGTTCTTACCGTCTAGTGCCATTCTTATCAATAGACTCCACTCACAGCCCGTCATCCCTTACTCCGGTTTGATAAAGGCAGATTTGAGCCTAAATTAAACGCAGGATGGCTTACAGTAACTGTTAACATGAACGTTACAGTAAGTTTATACATGACGTCAAGACTAGTGGCTATCCAGTAACATTAACACATGACCTCTGTAACAGTAAACATGTACATGTACGCTCTTAACAGACATGTATCCATGAACGTCTTACAGTAACATGTATAAGACTCCAGCTCAAGTCGTACACTGTAACATGCTCGGTATGACAATAACAGTATCATACGTCTGACGTAACATGTTATACATGACGCCTTACTAGTAACATGTTATACATGACAGTCGTCGTGTACAGTAACATGTTATACATGACGTACAGTACAGACGTCAGTCAGTGGCCTGTACAGTAACATGTTATACATGACGTTGTACAGTAACTAGATTCATGAGCATCAGTGCTGTACAGTAACATGTATACATGACGTCTGTACAGTAACAGTTATACATGACGTCTGTACAGTAACATGTTATACATGACGTAACATGAGCCAATGCAGTGGCCTGCTACAGTAACATGTATACATGACGTCAGAGGCTCAGTGGCTGGTACAGTAACCCATGTTATACATGACGCCTGTACAGTAACATGTTCATACATGACGTCAGAGCTCAGTGGCTGTACAGTAACATGGTTATACATGACGTCTGTAATAACTGTTATACATGACGTCAAATGCTACAGTAACATTTATACATGACGTCAGAGCTCAGTGGCTGTACAGTAAACATGTGTATTATCATGACGTCAGAGCTCGTGGCTGTACAGTAAACATGTTATAACATGACGTCTGTACAGAACATTATACGAGTCTGTACAGTAACATGTTACTCATGACGTCAGATATTTGAGCTCAGTGACTGTACAGTAACATGTTAGTACATGAGCTCAGTCTGACTAAGTAACATGTTCATAAGATCACTGCCTGAACAGTAACATGTTATACATGACGTCAGAGCTCAGTGGCTGTACAGTAACATGTTATACATGACGTCTGTACAGTAACATGTTATACATGAGTCAGAGCTCAGTGCTGTACAGTAACATGTTATACATGACGTCAGAGCTCATGTGGCCTTGTAACATGTACAAGTCACATGTTATAATACATGACGTCTGTACAGAACATTTTATACCATAGACGTCTGTACAGTAACATGTTATAACATGACGCCAGATGTCAGTAGACTGTAACACAGTAACTATGTTAATACATGAGTCTGTACAGTAACATGTTATACATGACGTCAGAGCTCAGTGAGCTGTACAGTAACATGTTAATTACAGTACTGTTCACGTCTGTTACAGTAACATGTTATACATGACCGTAGAGCTCAGTGGCTGTACAGTAACATGTTTATACATGACGTCAGAGCCTCAGTGACTGTACAGTAACATGTTATACATGACGTCTCGTACGTAACATGTTATACATGACGTCAGAGCTCAGTGGCTGTACAGTAACAGATGTTAATACATGACGTCAGAGCATACAGTGCTGTACAGTAACATGTTATAACATGACGTCTGTACAAGTAACATTTGTTATACATGACGTCAGAGCTCAGTGGCTGTACAGTAATGTTATACAATGCGTCAGAAGCTCAGGACTGTACAGTAACATGTTATACATGACGTCTGTACAGTAACATGTTATACATGACGCTGTACAGTAACATGTTATACATCACGCAGAGCTCAGGTGGCGTACAGTACATGTAATTATGACTGTCAGAGCTCAGTGTGCTGTACATGTTACACAATGTGTACAATAACATGTATAACATGACTCTGTACAGTAACATGTTTATAACATAGAGTCAGAGCTCAGTGGCTGTACAGTAAACATGTCTGTATCATGTCAGACGCCTGGTACAGTAACATGTTATACATGACCTGCTCTGTAACATGTAACATGTTTACTAGTATTCATGACGTCAGAGCTCAGTGGCTGTACAGTAACATGTTATATACGCATGACGCCTTGTGACAGTAAACATGTTATACATGACGCCTGTACAGTAACATGTATATCATGACGTCGAGCTCAGTGGCTGTTACAGTAAACATGTTATCATTTCATACGACGGTCAGAGCTCAGTGCCTGTACAGTAACATGTTATACATGTGACGTAGAGCTCAGTGGCTGTACAGTAACATGTTATACATGACGCCTGTTCAAGTAACACATGTATATCATGAACGTCAGCAGCTCAGTGGCTGTACGTAGTAACATGTGCAGATCAACATAAGCTCATGACGCCTGTACAGTAACATGCATTATACAATGACGTCAGAGCTCAGTGGCTGGTACAGTAACATGTTATACATGACGTCTGTACAGTACACATGTTATACATTCAAGACTGTCTGTACAGTACATCATGGCTTATACATGACGTCAGAGCTCATGTACTGTCACAGTAACATGTTTATACATGACGTCAGAGCTCAGTGGCCTGTACGAGTAACATGTTATACACATGACGTCAGAGCGATTCTGTACAGTGTAACATGTTATACATGACGTCAGTACAGTAACATGTCATACCATTGACGTCCTGGACTACTATACATGTTATACATGACGTCAGAGCTCAGTGGACTGTACAGTAACATGTTATTACATGACGTTCAGAGCCTCGTGGCTGTACAGTAACATGTTTATACATGACGTGTTTTACAGTAACATGTTATACATCGAACGTCTGTACAGTAACATAGTTATACATGGACTCAGAGCTCAGTGACTGAATTAACCATGTTATACCAGACGTCTGTACAGTAACAGTATACATGACGTCTGTACAGTAACAGTTATACATGACAGTCAGATGCATCAGTTGGCTGTACAGTAACATGTTATACATGACGTCAGAAGCTCAGTGGCTGTACAGTAACATGTTATACATGACGTCTGTACAGTAACATGTTATACATGACGCAAGCTCAGTGGCTGTACAGTAACATGTTATACATGACGTCCTGTTTACAGTAACATGTTATACATGACGTCAGAGCTCAGTGGACTGTACAGTAACATGGTTATACATGACGTCCTGTACAGTAACATGTTATACATGACGTCAGAGCCTCAGTGTGTCTGTACAGTAACATGTTATACATGACGTTGTCAGCTGTCCTCAACTACCTACTAGTTAACAGGTAACCTCCACTGTGCCTTCAGTCCTCAACTACCTACTAGTTAACAGGTAACCTCCACTGTGTCTTCAGTCCTCTGTCTGGTCCTCAACTGCTTACTAGTTAACAGGTAACCTCCACTGTGCCTTCGGTCKTCAACTACCTACTAGTTAACAGGAAACACACACATACCAAACCAAAAGCCAAATCCCCCTTCAGAGAACATCATGAGAGGGACCAGATTCAATCAGCCTATCAGTAGGCCTGGCTACAAACACTGGAGCCTGTGAGGTCACATGTTGTCTCGGCCAAACAGATGGTCTGTTCTGGATATAAAGGACTCAGTATCCTTCCACACCGTGACCTTCATTTTACAGTCCTGCAGTTTGTTTTGGACCTTTTTAAATGTAAGTGTTGAGGGAAGGCATCACTGCTACTTCCTGAAACTGAACACGTTTTCGCCTTCTTTAGAGTTTTCCTTGTATTAACATCCATTGTCCTCCAAGAGTTGCTGAATCTCCTGTACTAAAGGCATTGGGTAAGCCTGATCCCAGATCTGTGTGGGCTGTCTTGCCAACTCCTAGTTACAACTCTGGCACACACAGATCTGGGATCAGGCTGGGTCTGGGACAATGTAGATGTCTACAATGTAGATGTCTACAAACAATGTAGATGTCTACATCCCTCTGGCTGAACAGAATGTTATGTATTAATGATGTTGTACCCTTGAGCAAGACGCTTGACCCCTGATAATTGCTCTAGTGGTTCTACGCTGCGGATGGCACATTGCCTCCATCCCCTCTTGGTGTTTCTCTCGTTGAATGACAGCAAACACATTGAAGAATCACGTCTCACCCCTATTGTTGACCGGTCACTGACGATGGGGCATAGACTTCGACTACCGAACTTCGACTTGCCTCTCTGATGCAAGGGAACGCAGTGCTAGAACAGAGGGATGCCAATCCATCAATCAGTCTCCCTGTCAGTCTCCCTCAGTCAGTCTCCCTTGTCAGTCCCTCCCTCAGTCAGTCTCCCTGTCAGTCCCTGTCCCTCAGTCAGTCCCTCCCTCAGTCAGTCCCTCCCTCAGTCGGTCTCTCTGTCAGTCTCCCTGTCAGTCTCCCTCAGTCAGTCCCTCCTCAGTCGGTCTCCCTGTCAGTCTCCCTCAGTCAGTCCCTCCCTCAGTCAGTCCCTCCCTCCCTCAGTCACCCTCCCTCAGTCGTCCCTCCCTCAGTCGGTCTCTCTGTCAGTCTCCCTCTGTCAGTCTCCCTCAGTCGGTCTCCCTCAGTCGGTCTCCCTCAGTCGGTCTCCCTCAGTCGTCTCCCTAGTCAGTCTCCCTCAGTCAGTCTCCCTGTCAGTCTCCCTCAGTCAGTCCCTCCCTCAGTCAGTCCCTCCCTCAGTCAGTCTCCTCCCTCAGTCAGTCCCTCCCTCAGTCAGTCTCCCTGTCAGTCTCCCTCAGTCAGTCTCCCTCAGTCAGCTCCCTGTCAGTCCCTCCCTCAGTCAGTCCCTCCCTCAGTCGTCTCTCTGTCAGTCTTCCCTGTCAGTCTCCCTCGCGTCAGCTCTCCCTCGGTCAGTCTCCCTCGGTCAGTCTCCCTCAGTCAGTCTCCCTCAGTCAGTCTCCCTCAGTCAGTCTCCTCTCAGTCAGTTCTCTCTGTCAGTCTCTCTCTCTCTCTGTCAGTCTCTCTCTGTCAGTCTCTCTCTGTCTCTCTCTCTCTGTCAGGTCTCTCTGTCAGTCTCCCTCAGTCGGTCTCCCTCAGTCGGTCTCCCTCAGTCGGTCTCTCTGTCAGTCTCCCCTCAGTCAGTCTCCCCGTCAGTCTCCTCGGTCAGTCTCTCTGTCAGTCTCTCTCAGTCTCTCAGTCAGTCTCTCTGTCGGTCTCCCTCAGTCGGTCTCTCTCAGTCAGTCTCTCTGTCAGTCTCTCTGTCGGTCTCCTCAGTCGGTCTCTCTCAGTCAGTCTCTCTCTGTCTGTCTCTCTCTCAGGTTGTCCCCAGCGGTGCGTATCCTGTCTTCTCTGCTCATCATCTTGGCTGTTTTCATAGTGACCACGGTCATGGTCAAGGTGGTAAATATATATTATATATTTATACTACCGTTCAAAAGTTTGGGGTCACTTATAAATGTCCTTGTTTTCCATGAAAACATACTTGACAAGGTTATAAAATAAATAATGATAATTGAAATAATAATTGTGTCCTTCAAACTTTGCTTTCGTCAAAGAAACCTCCATTTGCAGCAATTACAGCCTTGCAGACCTTTGGCATTCTAGTTGTCAATTTGTTGAGGTAATTTGAAGAGATTTCACCCCTGCTTCCTGAAGCAACCTCCCACAAGTTGGATTGGCTTGATGGGCACTTCTTACGTACCATACGGTCAAGTTGCTCCCACAACAGCTCAATAGGGTTGAGATCCGGTGACTGTGCTGACCACTCCATTATAGACAGAATACCAGCTGACTGCTTCTTCCCTAAAATAGTTATTGCATAGTTTGGAGCTGTGCTTTGGGTCATTGTCCTGTTGTAGGAGGAAAATTGGCTCCAAATTAAGCACAGTCCCAGGTTATGACATGGCGTTGGCAAAATGGAGTGATCGCCTTCCTTCAAGATCCCTTTTACCCTGTACACATCTCCCACTTTACCACCACCAAAGCACCCCCAGACCATCAACTTGCCTCCACCAGCTTCACAGATGGCGTCAACCACCAAAGCACCCCCAGACCATCACATTGCCTCCACCATGCTTTCACAGATGGCGTCAACCACCAAAGCACCCCCAGACCATCACATTGCCTCCACCATGCTTCACAGATGGGCGTTCAACACAAAGCACCCCCAGACCATCACATTGCCTCCACCATGCTTCCACAGTGGTGCAACTCCTCCAGTATCTTTTCATTTTTTCTGCATCTTCGCGAATGTTCTTCTTTTGTGATCTGAACACATCAAACTTTAGATTTCGTTCTGTCCATAACACTTTTTTTCCCAATCTTCCTCTGTCCATGTCTGTGTTCTTCTGCCCATCTTAATCTTTTCTTTTTTATTGGCCCAGTCTGAGATATGGTTTTCTCTTGCGACTCTGCCTAGAAGGCAGCACTGGAGTCGTCTTCACTGTTGACCGTTGAGACTGGTGTTTGTGGGTACTATTTAAGGAAGCTGCCAGTTGAGGACTTGTGATGCCTCTGTTTCTCAAACTAGACACTCTAATGTACTTGTCCTCTTGCTCAGTTGTGCACCGGGGCCTCCCACTCCTCTTTCTATTCTGGTTAGAGGCCAGTTTGCGCTGTTCTGTGAAGGGGTAGTAGTACACAGCGTTGTACGAGATCTTCAGTTCTTGGAAATTTCTCTCATTGAACTAGCCTTCATTTCTCAGAACAAGAACAGACTGACGAGTTTCAGAAATAAAGTCTCTATTTCTGCGCCATTTTGATCCTGTACTCGAACCCACAAATGCTGATGCTCCAGAATACTCAACTAGTCTAAAGAAGGGTTTTCTTGATGATCAATTAGCCTTTTAAAATTATAAACTTGGATTAGCATAACACAATGTGCCATTAGAACACAGGAGTGATGGTTGCTGATAATGGGCCTCTGTACGCCTATGTAGATATTCCATAAAAAATCAGCCGTTTCCAGCTACAATAGTCATTTACAACATTAACAATGTCTACACTGTATTTCTGATCAGTTTGATGTTATTTTATTTTAATGGACAAACAAATTGTTTTTCTTTCAAAAACAAGGACATTTCTAAGTGACCCCAAACTTTTGAATGGTATATATATATTAACAAATGATCTGTGGTAGGCTATGTGAATAACGTGGTAGGCTACATACATATATATATGGCTTTACAAAATGACATGGGTAACATGGTTTATTGTGTGAATGTCAAGTCTGTAATGTACAGTTTATTTTGTATACAGCTGTAATGTACAGTACCAGTCAAAAGTTTGGCCACYCCTACTCATTCCAGYGTTTTTCTTTATTTTTACTATTTTCTACATTGTAGAATAATAGTGAAGACATCAACACTATAAAATAACACACATGGGAATCATGTACTAACCCCCAAAATTGTTCTTATATTTGAGTGGTCACCCTTTGCATTGGCATTCTCTCAACAAGCTACATGAGGTAGTCACCTGGAATGCATTTCAATTAACAGGTGTGCCTTGTTAAAAGTTAATTTGTGGAATTTCTTTCCTTCTACAATGTAGAAAATAGTAAAAGTAAAGAACCCTGGAATGAGTAGGTGTGTAAGACAGTTTTAACCTCAGGACATTAAAGTTGATGCTACTGTACAGGTGGATTCGTCTGGCTGTAGAGAGCAGTTCTTCTTTGGGACTTTAGCCAGTGTTGCTATTGTCAGTGGGGCATCCAACCTCTTCTCTGGCTCTGTGTTCGGGATCAGTGGGCATTTCCCCATGAGGATATCACAGGCACTCATATCAGGTATCACACACACACACACACACACACGCACACTAAGTCTCTCATATTGGGAAGATTAATGTGTCTACATTCCATACTTAGCCAATATCATATACCCAACAGTCTAAGTCTACATGATAATAAACCACAGCATACCTGAACTGTTCCCTTGGAGACTCTCTGTATTCCATCACTGCTTACATTCTCTTAGCCGGGGCTTTCACACTTGAACCACTCATCAGCTGATTTGACTTCCTTCTTCTTAACATCATTTTATAACAGCATAACACAGTCAGTCCTTTTGCTCTCTCCCTCTCCCCCATCCCTCTCTACCACCATCCCCCTCCCTCCCTCTCTCCCCCCATTTCTCTCCCCACCTCTCCCTCTCCCAGGCCAGGCTATGGGTGGTACTATCAGTGCAGTAGCCTCCATAGTGGACTTGGCAGCAGCTAAAGATGTGACTGACAGCGCTCTAGCTTACTTCCTGACGGCTGATGTCTTCATCCTTCTCTGCATCATCATGTACCTGCTGCTGCCCAAACTGGCTTACTCACGGTAGACACACACACACACACACACACAGCAATAACACTCTCACTCTCACCATATCAATCAAATGTATTTATAAAGCCCTTTCTACATCAGCCGATGTCACACAAAGCTATACAGAAACCCCAAACAGCAAGCAATGCAGATGTAGAAGCACGGTGGCTAGGAAAAACTCCCTAGAAAGGCCAAAACCTAGGAAGAAACCTAGAGAAGAACCAGGCTCTGAGGGGTGGCCAATCCTCTTCTGGCTGTGCCGGGTGGAGATTATAACAGAACATGGCCAAGATGTTCAAATGTTCATAGATGACCAGCAGGGTCAAATAATAATAATCACAGTGGTTGTAGAGGGTGCAACAGGTCAGCACCTCAGGAGTAAATGTCAGTTGGCTTTTCATAGCCGATCATTCAGAGGTCGAGAGTGCAGGTGCGGTAGAGAGCGAGAATCCAAAACAAGGTTTCCATAGCCACAGGCAGAACAGTTGAAACTGGAGCAGCAGCAGGGGGACTGGGGTGGACTGGGGACAGCGGGTGGACTGGGGACAGCGGGTGGACTGGGGACAGCAGGTGGACTAATATAGACTGTACAACAATGTGCATACACATGTGTCAAAGAGGCTGAGTGAGATGTGGGGAGAGATGAGGAACTGTAATGAGACTGAGTTTTGTCCTGTGGTCAGGCAAACCACAGTTAAATGAAACTAGTCTCCTCTCCCGAAACCAAGGAAACAAGCTTTATTGATACTGAGAATAACATAAACGCTTCCCAGTGTCTGTTTCTTAAAAACCTTTTGATATGAGCCTTTGTCAGAAAACCTTCTCACAGACGGCTCCTTTGACTCAAAAGGCATCAATATCAACAACACGTTATCAGCAGAGACAAAGGGAGAGGTGTGTTGTCAGGTTATCGGTGTGATAAACCTGGAGGAGCTCTTAGATTACGAGGTGCAATATCACAGAGAACAAACAGCAGTTGATGCTGAACAGTAAACACGGCCAAAAAAAAGCATTTTTCTGGCCTTAAACTATTCCAGAACTAAACCAGGAAGTGTTTTGAACAAAAGCTTGTTGGACATAGTTTACTATTCAGCATTGTAATACATTACAAGTGCTAAATGTCAATGACTTAATTACATAGAGAGACAACATATTATAGYCCTTATAATATTACATTATAAAGGCTTATACGTAGTTATAACAAGTTATAAAGCATATATCTACAGGTGTTACCAATGTTATTGCATAGATGATGCATGATTTAAATGTTGCATACCGGGGATGTCGATTTAAGGCAGCCCCCTCCGCACCTCTCTGATTCAGAGGGGTTGGGTTTAAATGCGGAAGATACATTTCAGTTGAATGCGTTCCGTTGTACAACTGACTAGGTATCCCCCCCTTTCCCCTACTGAAACTGTTTCCCTTCCTCAGGCACTACATGCTGGCAGCAGAGTATAACAGGTCAGGGTCTCTACCAGAGCCCCGTGGTGAGCCYGACGGCCAGGAGGGGGCACCAGCAAGCACGGTCTCCTCCGTGTCCATCCCTCCTCTCAAACCCATCCTTCAGAAGACATGGCTCCTGGGTCTCTGTGTCTTCTACGTCTTCTTCATCTCTATAATGGTGTTCCCTGCCGTCTCCTCTGGGATCCAGGTAGAAGGACTAAGATGTCTCCTTACTAACAATGACAGTTCTGACGGGGGGGTAAACAGAGCTGCTAGCCTACAACGCAAACTATTCTAAGACAATAGTCAACTTGGGAACTTAAGTTATCTTATCTTTTATGTTATATTATCTCATTTTGTCTTCTCTTCAGTCTGTTAACCAGGACAGCATGTTGTCTTCTCTTCAGTCTGTTAACCAGGACAGCATGTTGTCTTCTCTTCAGTCTGTTAACCAGGACAACATGTTGTCTTCTCTTCTCAAGTCTGTTAACCGGGACAGGACGGCATGTGTTTCTTAGTCTGTTACCGGGACGGCATGTTGTCTTCTCTTCTCGTCTGTTAACCGGACGGCCATGTTGTCTTCTCTTCTCGGTCTGTTAACCGGACGCATGTTGTCTTCTCTTCAGTCTTTAACCAGGACAGCATGTTGTCTTTCTTCAGTCTTAAACCAGGAACGCCATGTTGTCCTTCTCTGTCTGTTAACCGACAGCATGTTGTCTTTCTCATGTCTTTTAAACAGGACAGAATGTTGTCTTCTCTCTCAGTCTGTTAACGGACAGCAGTTGTTCTTTCTTTCAGTCTGTTAACCAGGAAGCATC
>NW_019942859.1:238668-239531 GCF_002910315.2 Salvelinus sp. IW2-2015 | reverse complement strand
TTTATCTTGTCAGTAGGTGTCTAAATCAAATTGTATTTGTCACATGCGCTGAATACAACAAGTGTAGACCTTACCGCGTATAATGCTTACTTACAAGCCCTTAACCAACTATGCAGTTTTAAGCTAAATAAGAGGTTAAGAAAATATTTCCTAAATAAACTAAAGTAAAAAAATAAATCTAAAACTATCACAATAACGAGGCTATATACAGGGGGTACTGGTACTGAGTCAATGTGCGGGGGTACAGGTTAGTCAAAGTAATTGAGGTCATTTGTACATGTAGGTAGGGGTAAAGTGACTATGCATAGATAATTAACAATGAATAGCAGCCGCATTAAAAAAAAGGGGGTCAATGTAAATCGTCCGGGTGGCCATTTTATTATCTGTTCAGCAGTCTTATGGCTTGGGGGTAGAAGCTGTTAAGAAGCCTTTTGGACCTAGACTTGGCGCTCCGGTACCGCTTGCCGTGTGGTAGCAGAGAGAACAGTCTATGACTGGGGTGGCAGGAGTCGTTGACAATTTTTAGGGCCTTCCTCTGACACTGCCTGGGACAGAGATCCTGGATGGCAGGAAGCTTGGCCCCAGTCATGTACTGGGCCGTACACACTACCCTCTGTATCGCCTTGTGGTCGGATGCCGAGCAGTTGCCATACCAGGCGGTGGTGCTCTTGGTGGTGCAGCTGTAGAACTTTTTGAGGATCTGAGGACCCATGCCAAATCTTTTCAGTCTCCTGAGGGGGAAGAGGCGGTGTCGTGCCCTCTTCACAGCTGTCTTGGTGTGCTTGGACCATGATAGTTTGTTGATGATGTGGACACCAAGGAACTTGAAGCTCTCGACCTGCTCCACTACAGCCCCGTCGATG
>NW_019942859.1:225645-233248 GCF_002910315.2 Salvelinus sp. IW2-2015 | reverse complement strand
TTACTCACATCGGCTGCAGAGAGCGTTTTCACACAGTCGTCATGCATGCTTCAGTGTTGCTTGCCTTGAAGCGCACATAGAAGTAATTTAGCTCGTCTCGTAGGCTCGTATCACTGGGAAGCTCATGACTGGSCTTCCCTTTGTAGTCTGTAATAGTTTGCAAGCCTTGCCACATCTGACGAGCATCAGAGACGGTGTAGTAYGATTCAATCTTAGTCCTGTATTGARGCTTTGCCTGTTTGATGGTTCGTCAGAGGGCATAGCGGGATTTCTTATAAGCGTCCAGGTTAGTGTCCCGTTCCTTGAAGTGGTAGCTCTACCCATTAAGTCAGTGTGGATGTTGCCTGTAATCCATGGCTTCTGGTTGGGATATGTACGTACAGTCACTGTGGGGATGACYTCATCGATGCCCTTATTGATGAAGCCGGTGACTGATGTGGTGTACTCCTCAATGCCATTGGATGAAACACAGTCCTGTAGCTTAGCARCTGCATCATCTGACCACTTCCTTATTGAACGAGTCACTGGTACTTCCTGCTTTAGTTTTTGCTTGTAAGCAGGAATCAGGAGGATATAATTATGGTCAGATTTGCCAAATGGAGGGTGAGGGAGAGTTTTGTACGTGTCTCTGTGTGTGGAGTAAAGGTGGTCTAGAGTTTTGTCCGCATGTGACATGCTGATAGAAATTAGAAAAAACAGATTGAAGTTTTCCAGCATTAAAGTCCCCTGTCACTAAGAGCTGGATGACAATGTTCTTGTTTGCTTATGGCCTTTATACAGCTGGTTGATGCAGTCTTAGTGTATCTATGCTTCCTGTATGTAGCTTGATATGCCATCACATGTATGCAAGGGCTTGTATTCAGAAAGCGCTACAGAGGGAGGGCTGATTGATTACATGGACAGGGAGAACCTGATCTTAGATCACCTACTCTGAGACTCTTTATGACCTGAATCCTAGTACACCTACTCTAGACTCCTTTATGCCTGATCTAGATCACTAACTGAGACGTTTTATGACCTGATCCTAGATCACCTACTGAGACGTTTTATGACCTGATCCTAGATCACCTACTCTGAGACTCTTTATYACCTGATCCTAGATCASCTACTCTGAGACTCTTTATGAATATGGACCATGGGGATAACGAAGTCATTATCTTCTCTCCCAGCTTCTTCCTCTATAACGTGGCTGACTTCTGTGGTCGTCAGGCCACGGCCTGGCTGCAGGTTCCAGGCCCCACCAGTAGAGTCCTCCCTGCCCTGGTCCTCTCCCGGACAGTCCTGGTGCCTCTCCTCATGTTCTGCAACTACCAGGTAAAGAAAAGGAGAGAACGTCCTCAACACTCATCCTCTAGTGGAAATAAGGWAAAGGGTGCTTGGAGGAGCGTCCATTAGCCAGTCTGTCTGTGCTATCAAGCCAACTCCTTGTCACTTGGCTAGACAATGACCAGGCAGTCGATCACATCAAAGATTTTTTTATTAAAAGACCAGCACTCAGTTGAATATAAGCTTTGTTAAAAAAACAATTTAAAATAAAAATATTTTTTTATTTTATTCTTATTGCAACACGTCTTAATAGTTTTTTTAGTAGCACCTTCTATGTATTACATGTGTATAATGCTTTATAACGTCCTTTATAATGCCTTATAATACACTTATGTGTTATGACATTGACTATTAGCTTATTTTTTCCCCCCCTGTAACTACCCAAGAGGGCCAGCACTGTGAGTGAGTCCCAAATGGCACCTTATTCCCTATAAATAGTGCACTACTTTTGACCATGGCCTACAAGGCACTAGTGCACTACTTTTGACCATGGCCTATAGGGCACTAGTGCACTACTTTTGACCAGGACCCATAGGGACGCTGCCTTCGCTTTCATTTAGTTTGTATTATAGCAACTTGTCTTTTAATAATAATTTTCTTTGTGTAACCTCTAGCCCAGAGACCACCTTCACACGGTCCTCTTCAACCACGACCTCTTCCCTGTCTTCTTCATCTGTCTCCTGGGCATCACCAACGGGTACCTGGGCACCTTGCCCATGATCTACGGGCCCAAGGTGGTGCCACGGGACCTGGCGGAGCCCGCAGGCGTGGTGATGAGCTTCTTCCTGACGTTGGGACTGGCTGTGGGATCGGCCTTCTCTGTGTTGATGGTACACTTCATCTGAAGAGGAGACAGGAGTAGGAGGAGACATTTACATTTAAGTCATTTAGCAGACGCTCTTATCCAGAGCGACTTACAAATTGGAAAGTTCATACATATTCATCCTGGTCCCCCCGTGGGGAATGAACCCACAACCCTGGCGTTGCAAGCGCCATGCTCTACCAACTGAGCCACACGGGACCATGTGTGAGACAGGAGGAGAAAGATGGCAAATCCAGGCTGACTTCTCCAACAAGCTTGGTCTCACTGCAGAATCCAACATTTGTTCATAAACGTCAAATTGCAAAGGTTAAGTTTAGGCATTAACTCTGAATGGTTAAAGTTTGGGATTAGGTTTTATTTTTTTTAAGTACTGGGATTGAACTCATGACCCTCGGTGCTGAAGCTCACGGCATCCGCCCATCCGCCATCCCAGTCCACAACAGCCTACTTGTGATTGGTTGTTCCACAACGCCCTACACTCACCGTTGTTCCTACTGGCCCGTTTTGAAGTCATCTCCTGACGTCCTGCTTACCTTGGACGGACGTCGAATTTCACAGTGGATCTTGAGCGACCTGGCTGGACTTCTCTGTCCTCATTAGTCCACTGTATCTGAGGAGGAGTAAGGCCCAGATTCAATCAGATAAAGRGATAGCTGACACCCACGTAAATCTATGGATTGTTTTTATGATTTGACTAAAGGCATTACACAGTTGGTTCAGTTCTCTCCYTGTAATATAACAAGTCATCTACATTTCCTGTTTTGATAGTTTCATAATAAATGGTTGCAGTCCTTTTGTCAGTTCTTCTCCCTTCCACCCATCACATTAGGTTATCATCACAGAGGTTCCGAATGCACTGCAATGTCATGTTTCATGTGGACCCCAGGAGTTGCTGCTGCTTTAGCCGTGGCTAATGGGGATCCTAATAAATACCAAAACCAAAGTCAGTGACAGTTATAAATGTATTATTCTACCTTTATTTCAACAAGGAACACAGACTGAGACCAAGGTCTCTTTTACAGCTGGGCCCTGCGTATACATGTTCACACAGACAGTTTAGGTACAACGATTAAGAAACTAGACAAAACAAAACGATCACAGATAACATAATAAAATACAGCAACAGATTACATTTACACAGGTTATTCCCCTAACAGCACAAGAACCTGCATTACCCGAAACAGTTACAAGCAATACAAAAATAAAAATCATCCAATAAATATTTAAAATAAGCAACAGGAGGACAAGAGTCTCAAGTTAAAGTTTAGTCTGCAGGCTATTCCATAGACAAGGAGCTTAACAGGAAAAGGCAGCCATACCCAACTCTGTGGAAATATGTAGGTGTAACTGACGGTGGATGCTAGTGGCTAATATTTAAAAGGATACACATTGTGAAAAAAATCTAAAAATAACACAAGTGCATAAAAGAGAATTATGTTCCAATTATACACTCGTTTAACTCGGTTCGGGAATTCCCCTGTTACGCTCCTTGCCTTGTATTTTAATTCTTATCCTTTGTGGATAAGTATGTATGTATAACGTAGGGATGGTGATAAAATAATTMATATGTTTAAAGATAATGATTAAATAATTCCACTTTGAAACCATATAATTGTATGAAATGTATTAGAATCATAAAACTATAATCTGATGTGTGTAGTTTTAGTCAGAATTAGAACAAGGACCTTTTGTTCCTTGTTAMTATGTAAGCAGGGTGCAAGTGAGAAACACATGATAAGAGGAACTATCGACAGACAAGCWGGACTACTGTGTTCCTTACAGGACATTCTGGGGAGAAACTGTTAGGCTGGCAGAAGATTATGAAACATGTTGCAGATTAAACAATGTATCTGTGTAGTGTAAAACCCCGACTGTCTAAGCAAGGCGTAGTTTAAGATTTTAACTTGTTTGTGTTTGTGTTATAAAAGACTGGTTTGTATAATGGACTTCAGAACGTTCTCGTGAAAAAACTGTACTAACCTTTTGCATAAACTGAGTCTTTGACTAATTATATTAAACCCAGGGTCTTACAAACTCGGGATGGTCAAAGCTATTGATTGTTATTATCATTGTGATTGAAAGTTCTCGTGCCAGATGGGCACGGTAATGTTGGCTGTTTGTAACTGTCTCAGTTACCGGGTACCAGGCTATTGTTGGATGAATCCCCGAGCTGACAAGGAAAGAAATCTGTCATTCTGCCCCTGAGCAAGGCAGGGCGCCAAAGACGGGGATGTCGATTAAGGCAGCCCCCCCCCCCCCCCCCACCGGCATCTCTCTGATTCAGAGGTGTTGATTAAATGCGGAAGACGCATTTCAGTTGAATACATTCAGTTGAGCAACTGACTAGTATCTCCCCTTTTCCTTTCCGTTTCTTTCTCTTTCATCCAGAGAGAAAGTGGAGCTTCTGAAATAATTGGATCGCGACAGAAGCAAATTAAATCATGTAAATGTAATAATTATAAAAATGGTCAGGAAATGTATGTGATTTTGATCCAGTAAATGATAAAGATGTGGATAATGTTTTTAGAGTATTGGGCAGACCATGGGTGGAAAACGTTGCAGTGACATGGCTGGGTCTGTGGGTGGGCCTGATAATTATTTTATTTATTTTTATTTAACTAGGCAAGTCAGTTAAGAACAAATTTTGTGTAAAGGCACGGGGACGAAGACCAAACAAACACGTCACAAAAACACAGGGTAGAAACCCAAAACAAAAGAGCGAGGAGTACCTCGAATAAATAAAACARGCGCACAATGATTAACACACGGGACGAGACCCGTAATCATCTGTGCAATCCACAAGGGCACGAAAGCCCAAAACACACAGCACAGGTACTCACACGCACCAACGGACATTGTAACAATAATGGACAGCCCAACGGAAACCAAAGGGCACACGGTGTGCGTAATGAAAGTCCCGGGGGGATCCGTGACACAACTACGTTTCTTTGAATATGGTTTCCAACATAAGATTGACAGAAGTTTACTGAAGCATTACTGTTACTGTAATTATTTTTTACAGAATACATTATTCACCTATTGACAAGTAGCTGTAAACAAAATAGCACTGGTAATTATGACTGAACAGTTTTAGCAGTTTAGCACCAACTTCTGTATAGTTGTTTTTTGTTTAATCGGTTCGGGGTAGTATTGCCACCATGGCGCATCGGTGAGAATGCAATGAAATCATAAGGAAAGAGTTCCATTATTGGATATTTATTACACAGGTCAAAACAGTAACACAGAGGCACATGAGGGGTTTGAATGGAGGCTTACTAGTTGGGGTCGTTAGGAAGGGAGATAAAATCACATATTAGGATAAACATAATATAAAAAACACATGAACGATAAAGTAGTGGAAAATATAGTGACTAATATGTAGGGAGAGTGTCAGAACTGAGCAGAACTGTAAAAAAAAGAAAAAGTGTCCAAGGTGGGGAACGAAGAGGACCCTAACTAGGGAAGAAAAGCCCTGTCCGGACTATCATAACGACACTGAGCCCAATGTTCAATGAAACGAGCATTGCATTGTATTGACAGAGTCTGAAGTATTTATTTTCCAGGTTTGATTGGCTGGACTTTAGTACTGAGAAGGYTGAGCTGCTGTGTAAACTCTTATCATTAGAGCACAAGAGGAACGTTGATTTGGTAATAGAGGAAGAACTGGTGCAATAAACAGTTGATTCGTACATTTGTTTGTATTTTTTATTTAACCTACATTTTAACAGGGAAGACACTGAGACTTACACCTTGCCCAAACCGGCTGCGCGCGTGCGCCATCGTGCGCTATCGTGCATAAATTTATTTTGCCCCCCACACCAAACGCGATCACGACACGCAGGTTAAAATATCAAAACAAACTCTGAACCAATGACATTAATTTGGGGACAGGTCGAAAAGCATTAAACATGTATGGTATTTTAGCTAGTTAGTTTGCACTTGCTAGCTAACGTTAATTTGTCGTGGCGTTGGTGGATGGAGCGAGACATGATGTCCCAGATGTGCTCAATTGGATTCAGGTCTGGGGAACGGGCGGGCCAGTCCATAGCATCAATGCCTTCCTCTTGCAGGAACTGCTGACACACTCCAGCCACATGAGGTCTAGCATTGTCTTGCATTAGGAGGAACCCAGGGCCATCTGCACCAGCATATGGTCTCACAAGGGGTCTGAAGATCTCATCTCGGTACCTAATGGCAGTCAGGCTACCTCTGGCGAGCACATGGAGGGATGTGTGTAACAATATAACTTTACGTCCGTCTCCTCGCCCCGACCCGGGCGCGAACCAGGGACCCTCTGCACACATCAACAACTGACACCCACGAAGCATCGTTACCCATCGCTCCACAAAAGAGCAAGGGGCAACACTACTTCTAGGTTTCAGAGCAAGTGACGTAACTGATTGAAACGCTATTAGCGCGTACCCGCTAACTAGCTAGCCATTTCACATCCGAGTTAACTACCTTCAACCCCTTGTTCGCAGCAACGTGATACGGGTAAGCAGCATCATGTGGTAACAGTAAACTTAACTTACTGGTCCCTCTGCCCCGACGAACGGGGGACCACGAATTCTGCTGCAACAATCAAACAAGCGGCCCCGAAGCATGTTACCCACTCGCTCAACAAACAGCCGCGGCCCTTTCAGGCAAGGGGCAACACTATCTAGGTTTTCGAGCAAGTGACGTAACTATTGAAACGCTAACTAGCTAGATTTCACATCCGTTACATGTGCGGCCCAAAAATGCACCCACCTAGACCGAAACGGACCACAACCATAGTGAGAGGAGTGGGCGCGCAGAACATTCTCCGTCTCAGACTCGCTAGATCTGTCACATGCTCAGTGTAAATGCATCATAACAAGCTCTGTGTAAGGGCGAAGGGCCAGTGGCGAAGATTGCATATGCTTGGTGTTCTCTGGCAATGGGCCAAACCTCCGCACACGTGTTTGCTAAGCACAACCCAGCTGTGACTCGCGCTCATACACCTCAGTGAGTCGTTCCTGGACGTGAGCAACACAGCATGCCATGTGCTGCTGGAGTCTTTTGCAGAGCGCTCTGCTTGACTCTCCTATCTTCTTGCACAAACGAGTTACCCGTCCTGCCTGCTGGGTGTTGCCCCTACTAGGCCTCCTCCACTCTCTCTGTGTACTTGTGTTTCTGGGTACGCTCATGCTCTGGACACTGACGCTGAAGACACGCAAAACTTCTTTCGCCAAGTGCGTTGATGGTGCGGATCCTGGGATGAGCCTGAACTACCGTAAGCCATTTGTTGTGGGTTTGTAGGATCGTCTCATGGCTATCACTAGAGTGAAAGCGGCCGCCCATTCAAAAGTGAAAAATGCCCAGGAAGCATGGGAACTTGAGAGTGTGTTGTGGTACCGACTGCAGAACACTTTATTTGGGGGTGTCTGTCCTATGCTATATTTCCACCTGGTTTGTCTATCATTTGCAATGCAT